>NC_056525.1:249266738-249277629 GCF_019175285.1 Sceloporus undulatus | reverse complement strand
AGCATAGTGTGATAAACATCACTGTTATTGACTAGCAATTATCACAATGGAGTTCCAATTTCTGGGCAAGTTTAATTACACTGGTTATATGAAAGGATCGTGCATAAATCTGAAGTTTATTTCCTTCATAAGGGTTTTGTTTAAAATGAGGAGGATCTTTACTCCTGAGCTGTCTCATGGCTACAAATGCTTTTGGTTCTAAAAAAGGGAATTAGCTATTGTAATGTAAAAGGACACATTTTATTTTCTACTAAGCACTAAACCAGTCACAGTTTAACAATTCACCAGAGCTGCACTGACCCACTGTCTCATAATTGCAAAGCAGACAAAGACACAAGCCCAGTCCTAACTAATCATTCTGCAATTGTTGGATCTCTTCAGCAGTACAGTCAGCCCTCCACATTTGTGGCTTTTTGGCAGATTTGATTATTTGCGGATTTGATTATTACTGTATGTATCTCTAGGAATCTCTAGGCCCTCCGCTGTGACTGCTGGAGGTTGATACAGTCACACTGGAGGAGTCAGAGATTACTAGAGAAAACACTTCTTTGGGCATTTTAAGGCCCTCCAGCGCAATTCTGTGGTCACCTTCTGCCAGATGTTGACCATAGAGTTGTGTTAGAGGGCCTAGAAATTCTTAGAGAGGTGTTCTCTCAGGTGGTTTTTTGTTTGCAGTTTTTCCACATTCATTGAGGTCCTGCACCCCTAACGCCAGTGAATGCAGAGGGCCCACTGTAATGTCAAAAGTCCAATTCCTAATGCTTTTTTGAATAAAAAAGAGCTTGCGTGTCATAGCGTCTGAAGACATGACATCAAGCCTCCATCTTCAAGAAATTCTAGATTGCCATACATTTGACTCTTGCTTTCACAAAATCATAGGGTTGAATCCAACCCCCTGCTCAATGTAGGAAATCCAGCTAGAGCATCCGCAGCAAGTAGCTGTCCAGACTCTTCTTGAAGACATCCAGAGAAGGAGACCCCACCACCTCTCTAAGTCATTGGTTTCATTGATGAATGGCTCTCACTCTGAAGAAGCTCCTTCAAATATGCAATCAAAATCTACTCTCCTATATCTTAAAACCTTTGGCCCTTGCCCTATATTCTGCATCAATAGAAGTATAGTGTCTAGATCAAGATAAGTAATAGTGCCACTCTATTCTGCTTTGGTCAGGCCGCACCTGGAATATTGTGTCCAGTTCTGGGCGCCACAATTCAAAAAGGACATTGAGAAACTGGAGCGTGTCCAAAGGAGGGCAACTAAAATGGTGAAAGGTCTGGAAACCATGAATCCATATGAGGAACCACTTAGAGAGCTGGGGATGTTTAGTCTGGAGAAAAGAAGGTTAAGAGGTGATATGATAGCCCTGTTTAAATATTTGAAAGGATGTCATATGCTGGAGGGAGAAAGCTTGTTTTCTGCAGCTCCAGAGAACAGGATCCGGAACAATGGATGCAAGCTCCAGGAAAAGAGATTCCACCTCAACATTAGGAAGAATTTCCTGACAGTAAGGGCTGTTCAACAGTGGAACAAACTCCCTCGGAGTGTAGTGGGGTCTCCTTCTTTGGAGGTCTTTAAACAAAGGCTGGATGGCCATCTGTCGGGGATGCTTTGATTGAGGTCCTGCATGGCAGAAGGGGGTCGGACTGGATGGCCCTTGGGGTCTCTGCCAACTCTATGATTCTCTGATTCAGCAAAGAACAGGCCTGGCCCCTCCTGTCTGTTGACAACCCCTGAGGTATTTAAAAAGGGCAATCATGTCACCCCTCAGTCTTCTCCTCACCAAGCTGAATGCCCCAGTTCCTCCAACCTTTCCTCATATCATATCATATTTATTTATTTATTTGCCGTCAAACTGTTTCTGACTTATGGCAAACCTATCATGGGGCTTTCTTGTCAAGATTTGTTCAGGGAGGGTTTGCTTTTGCTCCCTCTGAGGATGAGTGAGTGTGACTTTCCCAAGGTCACCCAGTGGGTTTCCATACTAAGCAGGGATTCAAACCCTGATCTCCAGAGTCATGGTCTAACACTCAAACCACTACACCACACTGGCTCTCTTGTTTGTTTGTTTGTTTGTTTGTCCACATCTCCTTTAATCTTTGCTGCCCTCCTCTGATCCTGGTCCAGCTTGTCTGTACCCAGATGAAAACTGACCAATACAAAATACAATGGGACTATTACTTCCCTCCACTTGGAAACTATGGCTTTATTAATGCAGGATAAAATAACATTTGCCTTCTCTGCCGCAGCATCACACTCCTGGTTTATGTTCAATTTATGATTCACAATAATCACAAAGTCCCTTTCACATGCTGAGCCATATTTTCCTCATCTTGTAACCGGGGCATTTGTTTTTTGTGGCCTAAATGCAGAATTTTGTGTTTGTCTCTGCTGAATATCACTTTATTAACTTCTACCCAATTATCTAATTTATCAAGTTTTTCCCCCAGAAGATAATTTATTTCTAAAAACTAGAACTTATAAAAAAAATCCTCAATGCAAATGCTTCTTTCCCAGCAACACACAACAGGTTGCCATACTTACTGCCAGGCATCGTGAGTATGCAGTTTGGCTTCTATTTTCCACCATGTGATAAGCTGCAAGAAAAAAGAAAAAGAAAATTGCTGTGTCAAAGTGATTTTACTGGTAAGATGGCTGCTTTCAAGGACCTTACAACAGACTCCTATTACATACTCCATGAAGAATAAGAGTTCACTGAAGGTAGCTCTGTGGGGCTCACCAATCAATACACAAAGAAAATCTATCCAGCCACTATCATGGCTCAGAGTTCTTGAATGCCATTTTTCCATGCCAGCCCTACAGAGTACGTGTTCCACTAATTGTCTACAATTCATTTATTCCTTTTATATGCCGTCTTTCTCCTAAACTGGGCCCATGATGGCCCATTGTTCATATTTTATAGATAGCTAGATAATTTTGTCTGTGGCATAACATCCATTATAAAATATTCTAACAAAACAATGTATCTAGAACATTGGTCCCCAAACTGTACCCTTTAAGGGTTCTGGACTTCAGCTCTCAGAAACCCAGACTATTGGTCAACATGGCTGAGTCTTCTGGGGGCTGGAGTCCAAAATCCCTTAAAGGGAAGAGTTTGGGGGCCATTGATCTAGTATACTGTATAAGCCATGTATTGGTGACAAAGTTACAACTACATTAAACACAGGATGAAAAAAAGAGATTGAAACAAAACAAACAAACAAACAAAAGGTTACTGGACAAAATGTCTGGATAAAATATTGAACCGACAATAATAATGACAGCTAGAACAACTGATTCCCTTTGGAATTGAATGCTAATATTATCTTCAAGAAGTTGCAGAGGAACTTTTGCACTGCAACTGCAAAGGTGACAATCTTAAACATGATGGATTTAGAATGATCAGCCAACAAGGCACAAATAATATTAGACAATGACCAACCTGACCTTGCTCTCAAGAGATCTCCCAAGAAATGTGTCCTGGGGTGACTATATTTATGAAAGTATTTATATCCCACTGTATATCAAAATGGTATACAAATAAAATCATTCTAGATTTGAAACAATAAAAGAATTGAAGCATTTACATTTCTAGCATTTACATTTTCATACCTCTTCTCAGTGAACTCAGCACTCTCTAAGCAGTTTACAGTTTGTTAGCCAATTGCCCCCACAAGCTAGGTACTCATTTTACCAAACTATGAAAGGAGAGAAGGCTGAGTGGACCCTGAAACCCTGCCTGGCATCGAACTCACAACCTTGCAGCTGGAGTACCGGCATTTAACCCTACACCACTCAGGCTCCTAATTTAAATAGCATATAAACATATTTAACAATTTAAAACAGCTTAAAACAGTAATAACCATTCACATTTATGTTGCACAAGCAAACCAGGCCCCAAAGGCTTTAATAGAAATTCATGTTCTGGCTTGGCATCGGAAAGAAACAACTAGGAGTACTGACTGGGCATTTAGAAATGGAGACTTTGATATGATATCATATGATATGGTATAATAGCCCTGTTTAACTATTTGAAAGGGTGTCATATTGAGGATGGAGCAAGCTTGTTTTCTGCTGCTCCAGAGAACAGGACCCAGACCAATGGATGCAAGCTACAGGAAAAGAGGTTGCTGGTGAAACATCAGGAAGAAACTCTTCTCAAACATGGCCAAATAGTCTGAAAAACCCACAAAAAACTATGGATGCCGGCCATGAAAGCCTTCGACTTCACACAGCTAGTAGACTCTTTATTTGGAGGTCTCTAAAGCGAAATTAGATGGGCATTGTTCAGGAGTGCTTTTCTTGTGAATTCCTGCATGGCAAGGAGTTAGAGTGGATGACCCTTGTGGCCCCTTTCCACTCTAAGACTCTATGACCCTATATCAGTGATTCCCAAACTTTGGTCCCTCCAGGTGTTTTGGACTTCAGCTCCCAGAAGCCCCACTCAGCTTGGCCAACAGTCAGGGATTCTGGGAGCATAAGGCCAAAACATCTCAAGGACCACAGTTTGGGAATGACTGCTCTAACTCATGTCCAAAATTATGCAGCCACTCTGGGGACCTTCAAGGGACAACTCACCTGTTGCCTGAATCCCAGGATCATAGTTAGGAAAGACCAGAAGGTCCATCCAGTCTAACCCCTTGGAAACATTAGGACTGAATCTGTGAGCCATTCTTGTTTCTAAATATGTACAGAAACCCAAAGCAAGCCATTGGCAACTGTTCTTGACCCTTTCAGCCTTCTGTTGTTTCCACTACCATACACACATAAGCCTTATTTGCCATTGCTCTGACTGAGGTGTCTTGCCAAACTTGGCCAAAATTACTACAAATGATGTAAACACTAAAATGGTCATAATTTTTAATTCGCAACTGAGGCCAAAAACAAATTGTCCATGGCTGTACAATGAGTACAAAGTAGAACTGGCACCTGTACCTACATCTCTTCAATAACAGGAGTTCTTTTTTTTTGGGGGGGGGGGTCTTAGGGCTGCAGAAATCAGTCTGAAAATGTTCATGATATCTTAACAAAGTCTCAACAACTAGAGGAAGAGCTAAGCAGGATGGACACTTGGAGTCTGCACAACTCCCTCCTCTCCCCCAATGGCAGCAGGAGCAGGACACGGCTGATTTATGTGGAGAAGAGAAGATTAAGGGATGATAGGATAGCCCTGTTTAAGTATTTGAAAGAGTGTTATGTTGAGGATGGAGCAAGCTTGTTTTCTGCTGCTCCAGAGACTAGAACACAGAACGATGGATGCAAGCTACAGGAAAAGAGACTCTACCTCAACATTAGGAGGAACTTCTTGATAGTAAGAACTGTTCAAAAGGGAAGATGCTGGTACCTTGAAGAGTGGTAGTCTCTCTCTTTGGAGATTTTTAAGCAGATGCTGGATGGCCATCTGTCCCAGGGAGGGCTTTGATGGCATCTTCCTGCATAGCAGAATAGGGCTGGAATGGATTGCCCTTGGCATCTCTTCCAACTCTATGATTCCTATCAGTCTCCCCAAGAATGGCTGTTCGTGAGGGATTATGAAACCTAAAGTCCAAAATACCTGGAAAGTTGCCCTATCTTAAAGGTGTCTCTTAGCTCTTTAGACAGAATGAGTAGGCAAATAATCTTAGATTATAAAAATAAAGCATGTCACATGTTGGATTATAAACATAAATCATGTGTATCCTGCATGGCAGGAAGTTGGACTGGATGGCTCTTGGGGTCTCTTCCAACTCTATGATTCATCTGGGGAGCAAATGCAACTGAATTTAGTGGGAGTTACCTCTGGGTAAGTATACTGTTTTGTTTTACTTTTATCAATGAAACATGTCTGTTCTAGCCATACTTAGAATCACAGAATCCTAGAGCTCAAAGAGATCCCAAGGGGCCATCCAGTCCAACCCAAATAGTTGAGGGGCGCATCCAGTACCATGTTTCATTTAAGCCATGGGCATGTCAAGACCCATTTTGTAAGGCAAAAATGTAGGAAAGACATACAGTACAAGCAGCGGATTTTAATATTCATGCAACAGCAAGGATAATCCCTTGAGCTATTAATTTCTGGATGCCTCTGTTCAAGATGTCAAGTACTGATATTTACTTGGATTGAAGGAGATGGGTAGGTGCATTACTCAATACATGTTAAGCATTTCTTTCTGAGTAGAAATGTTTTGAAACTCAGATCCCAATTCCCCACCACCTGGATTGAGGGTGGCAAACTCCACGTTCCCTAAGAGAGCTATTCCCAAAGTGCATTAAAATGCATCTGCTCTAGTGCCCCTAAATCACAAATCACATTGGTCCCAAATGTAAGGCAAAGCTCTGGAATCAGAAGACAGAGATATACTGCGCAGCAATTATTGTGCCCCTGCTGCTCTGATGATTGGCGTGTTGGTTCATTTTTACTGCAAATGAGACGAGTGATAATAAAACAGCCGGAAGTAAATGTTTCCTATCGCTTAACAGGCTGATTCATCATAAGCTACTCAGGAAGGCCAACTAGCAATTCCCTTTTTTCACTGACAGAAGGGCCAATAATAGTTGGGAGTAGGAACTTGAATTCAAGTCTTAGTGTCACGGTGATCTCAACAAGAGACAAAACTGAAAGAGACTTAGGTGGGATACAAACCGCCACTTTGCGGCGGTCTGCCGCCGCCGCCGGTTAGTCTGCAGGGGAGCCGGAGCCTCCACATGGCGCGGCTCCCGTGCAGACAGAAAAAGAAGCTCCAAAATGGAGCTTCTTTTTCAGTCGCGTTTGCGACGTAGCGAGGCGCCAGGGGCGCACTCGCTACGTCACAAGGGACGCGACGCGTACGGATGCTCAGCGTCCAATACGCAAAGATGGCGCCGGCCATGTAGAAGGGCCAGCGCCATCTTGTACGGACGGAGTCCGTATTAGGCACAGAGGCGTCTATAAGAGACGCCCCTTTTTTAAAATAGGACGTCCTCTGGACGTCCCAAATGCCGGTGCAGAAAGCACCTTAAACAATCAAACAAAAAAGACCAAGTAAAAAGACAGCTTTAAAACTGCCTTAGATACCTAGCGTAAGTCTCTTCCAATAGTGTACAGAAATCTCTACACTATGGCAGAGATTCAACTGCTTTGTAAGTGGTAAATGTAATGTATCGCTTCATTTGTATCATTTGAATTTTTATTAATGGATTGTTATACCATTGCTATGAATTGCATTAAAGCCGATACATTTCTGAGGTATGTAATGTCTCCTAGAATGGATTCCACTCAACATTGCTTTATTAATTATGAACAGTGCTGGAATTGTGCAGAGCCATCAAAAGGAAGAGAAGGAGTGTAGGGCCATCTAGTCTTCAAATCGTGAGAGCCGTGTACGTGTGCCTTCAAGTTGCTTGTGTACTTACAGTAACCCTATGCATTTTTTAAAATAAGGTTTTTATTAATTAAACATACACTCAACAATCATAAAATCACATACAACATAACATGCAGCATAACATACAACACATAATACCAATTATATATACACAACATATATTGAACTTTTATTTATCATGACTTGCCCTTCTTCTAATTTTATTTCCTAGTTTCACTTACACTATTCCTTATCTATTCCCTCTCTTTTCCTTATATTCATTCATTCTTCACTCAATCCTTTCCTTATCCCTCTAAAGCTCACTAAACACTTTCTATTCCTCTCCACTTTCTTAATGGTAACCCTATTAATTTGATAGGGCTTTCTTGGGTAAGGAATACTCCCAGGTGGTTTTGCCAGTTTACAATTTACAGTTCACAGAAATATAGCCACAGCACATGGTATTCACTGTCTGTCTCTCATCTAAATACTAACCAGGGCTGACCTTCCTTAGCGTCTAAGATCAGATGGCATCTGGTGCCTTTCAGGCAGGAGCAGTGTTTGTTGGAAACTGGTGGCAACAAAGCTCTACTCCATCCTTCTAGAGGCCTGCTGAGAAACAGCATCATTCCTTAAAATGAAACAGGTACCTTGCAGCATGAGAACTCTTTTTCGCATGTTTTTTAACTTTTGTATATTTAATGCATTTTTATATTGTTTTACCAAGATGATTTTAATTGTTTTTAAATCTGTATTGTAAAGTTTAACTGATTTTATCTGTGAGGTACCTTGGGTCCTTTTCCGGGAGAAAGGCAGCATACAAATGAACTGATACAAATACAAATAAATGACACCTGCCTCTTTTCTTGCTACAAAGCCAAATTATTAAATAGTAAGGGTTAGGCCTAAACTTAACCACATATTCACTTCATTAACCACAAGATTACTTTTAAAAGGCATCGAGTTAAGTTCCTGAAGAATAAGGCTATCAAAGGCTGAAACTCACAATGACTGTAGGTTACCTTCAGGATCAGAGGTAGCATGTTTCTGAATACCAGTCTGTGTGGAAAAACACAGGAGAGCACTCTTGGTCTCATGTCCTGTTTGTTGGCATCCCATAAGCAACTGGTGAGCTACTGGGTGGACTAGATAGTGGACTAGAAAAGCTTCTAGTTTAACTTAGCTGGACTTAAGTTCTTATTATGCTTTAAGAAATGCCATGCCCTATTCATATGTTCCTATGCACTATAAAGAGCAAGCTACACTTGTCTCTCCACATTCACTGGGATTAGGGGCACAAGACCCCCGTGAATGTGGAAAACACTATGTTTTTAGCTGAGAGAACACCTCTCTAGGAATCTCTAGGTCCTCCAGTGCAACTCTGTGGTCAACATCTACCAGACATTGGCCACAGAGTCGCATTGGAGGAGCTACAAATGCCTAGTGGAGTGTTCTCTCTAGGAATCTCAGTGCTACTTTCTGTTAAAGTTGCCCATAGAGTTGCACTGGAAGACCTAGATATTCCTAGAGAGAACATAGTAATCAAATCCATGAATAATCAAATCTGAAAAAGTCAAAGGTGCAAATGTGGAGGGATGAGTGTATCTCACTATCCACTTTGTATCAGCAATGTTGTAAAAGGCTTCCACTCTACTTAAAAGCGTGCTTGGTCTTAATGCAACCTTTTCCTGGATTTAATCATTTTTAATTGGGGCTGTCTGGTGGAACAGGCCACTAATGCCATCTTCCCAGGGAAAAAAGAATGTCTCCAGAGTACATTTTATGTTCCACGATTCATGTGGGCAGAATAAAAGGAAGAACAAAACAAATGGTAATGTTCTTTATGGCAGCTGTTACAGTAACAAATTAACAACACTTTGTAAGAAACATACATTTCTTGAGGGGGGGGGGGGAACACTTTTATAGCTGCTTCAGAGCCAGAGAATGGTTTGTGCTCACTGTGTCCTTTCTCTAACAGAGATCTCAAAGAGCCTCCCAAAAAGATGGTGATTTACTGTCTATTCAGGGAGAACAAATTCTTTTTCGTGCTGAAACAAGTTCTGAAATGCTCAGCTGGCAGCCGACCATGATTAGCTTCCAGAACTATTCAAAGGCAGAATGATGAATCCTTCCTGTCCAACGCACACTTTTTCCACAGGTGAGAACACATTTTGCTATGTGCTTTCTCCCATACTCTCAGAGAAGCTGTTATTCTGTAAGGATATTTTATCTCACACAATCTGCACCCAATGCCCTACAAGGGATGTGGGATTTGTATCATCTTTCAAAATGGTATCATCATCATCGGCGTCGTCATCATCGTCCTAGTAAGCACCCAATGGAGAAGCTGTCAGCTTCTGTCAGGCAGTCTCTCTTCCTTGGCAGACACACAGCCTCTGAATTAAGACATCCCTCTGTTAAGTGGAGAGAGAGGCAGCATGGCATAGTGGTTTTTAGTGTTGAATTATTTTATATTGCTTTAATTCAATTAGTTTAACTGTTTATAAATTTTTACTGTAAAGTTTTTAAAAATGTTTTATCTTGTGAGCCACTTTGGGCCTCTTTCTCAGAGAATCGCAGAATCATAGAATTGGAAGAGAGCAGAAGGGCCATCCAGTCCAACCCTTTCTCTCATGTTCCTCCTAATGTTGAGGTGGAATCTCTTTTCCTGCAGTTTACATGCATTGCTCCATGTCTTATTCTCTGCAGCAGCAGAAAACAAGCTTGCTCCATCCTCAATTCTCCAGGCTAAACATCCCCAGCTCCCTAAGTCTTTCTTTATAAGACATGGTTTCCTGGCCCTTCACCATTTTTGTCGCCCTCCTTTGGACACCGCTCCAGCTTGTCAACATCGTTTTTGAACTGTGGTGCCCAGAATTGGACACAGAAAAGACACAGAAAGGCAGCATAAAAATGAAATGAAACAACTCTGACTCTGACTCATAGAATCATAGAATCCTAGAGCTGGAAGAGATGCCAAGGGCCATCCAGTCCAATTCCATTCTGCCATGCAGGAACTCTCAATCAAAGCATCCCCAACAGATGGCCATCCAGCCTTTGTTTAAAGACCTCCAAAGAAGGAGACTCCACCACTCTCCAAGGAAAGTGTGTTCTACTGACAAACAGCCCTTACTGTCAGGAAGTTCTTCCTAATGTTGAGGTGGAATCTCTTTCCTTGGAGCTTTTTCCATTGTTGCAGGTCCTGTTCGCTGGAGCAGCAGAAAACAAGCTTGCTTCCTCCTTATTATGACATCCCCTCAAATATTTAAACACCTCTTAATTGTCTCTTCTCTAGAGATCAGGTTCAAACATGGAAACTCACTGGGTGACCCTGGGCAAGTCACATTCTCTCAGCCTCAGAGGAAAACAAAGGCAATCCCCCTCTGAACAAATGATTGTCGTTGTTCTTTATTTATATAGTGCCATCCAGGTACATCTTACTAAGAGAAACTCCTGACAGGTTCACCTTATGGTTGCCGTAAGTTGCAAATGACTTGAAGACACACAACTACTGTTAAGCAGGAAGACATATTTATGCAGCCAAGGACACAAACCGAGAGACAGCATCCTT
>NC_056525.1:249245664-249261738 GCF_019175285.1 Sceloporus undulatus | reverse complement strand
GATGATGATGATGATTTCATCTATATCCCACTTTCCCCTCCACCCCCTTCTTCTTATTATTATTATTACATTTATATCCCATCTCCCCACCAAACTCTTCAGCCACCCCCTGGCTATCGCTATCGCTATCATCATCATCATCATCATCATCATCTATTCTTATTATTGTTGTTGTTGTTGTTATTCGCTTCCCCTCTCCCTCCATTCCCCGCGGATCCCTTGCTGGTCTGATCACGGTTCTACTCCATCTTCCATCCCTGGCCCCTGACTCCTCATGTTCTTAACATGACGCCTCCTGGCTCCCTCCCTCCCTCCCAGAACTCCGGGCAGCAGCTTCCAAAGAGCAGCGCCTTTTCCTCTGCGCTGCTCTGCGCCCCGCGAAGCCCCAGAGAAGCAAGAGCGGACTTGGAAGCCATCCGTGCCCAGAGCCGAGCCTTACCTGAGGGGCTGGTCCTCTGGCTTTCTCAGGCTTCAGGGCGAGTTTTACTGTTCATCTAAAAAGACGCGGATATCCCCTGAATTCGAGCCGGGAGCCCCTCTGTCTTTCTCCCGCCTTCTCCCGCTTCGATTTCGGGTGCTCACGGGGCCCCCAGACCGCCTTGGAGCCCCTCCGGAGGCCTCCAGCCCCGCCGCCACAAGAATCACCTCAGCCGCCTCTTCCTCACGGCAAGAGCCGCCATCTTGGCGCCTTCCGCCCGTTTATGAAAACTCCGAGGGGGAGGGGGCGGGAGGGGGCGCGCGGTGCATTGTGGGCGTCGTAGTTTTCCCCCTCAACTCCTTCCATCTTTCTTCCTTGAGTTTTTTATATTTTAGACTTCATCTCCCAGAAGCTCTAGTCAGCGTGGCCAACGGCCAGGGATTCTGGGAGCTGAAGTCCAAAAACCCCCCACAATCTAGAAGGCCAAGAGTTTGGGAATTTTTGGAGAGGATGGAGTTTGAGGCCTTTTTAAATGCTGTGGCCATTTTACAAGGTCTCTCTCTGGCCCAAGAGTGCTAGTGCCTCAGGAAGCTATCAATTCCAGGAGCCATGGCAGTTAAAGTGGTCTCAAACTGAACTGTTTCTATAGTGCAGAAGGAGCTGCCAGCAGAACATTATTATTATTATTATTATTATTATCCTTTTATTTTATTATTATTATTATATTATTATTATAAGCTTTATTTATATAGCGCTGTAAATTTATTACAGCGGCTAGTACATACAATAAAATAGCATAAATCAATTGCCTTGGCTACTATTTGTATTTTTATTTCATATATTTTTTTTATTATGTTTCTGTTTTTATTAATCTTAGTACATGTTAACATTCAATAAAATAACGGTGCAGGGATTAAAAATAAGACTAAAAATGAGGTTTTTTAGCGTTAAGTTGCTATCTCTTAAAGATGTACAAACAGAAATGCATCAGTGATACCTTTTATTGGCCAACCAACATGGAATATACTTGTTGCAAGCTTTCGAAGCTCCATGGGCTTCTTTGTCAGGCAAGATGCTGCAAACCAAACAGGAGGAAAACCAACAGAGATGTTAGATGCCTACATGTTGTTTAGTCCTCAGTAAAGGTGTTATGATGGAGAAGATAGATCATTTGCAGGCAGGATTCTCCTCCTCATGACTGTGCAGTCATAAGTCCAAGAAATGTAAAGTCCATTTGCATCTCAACAGGGACACCTCCATCCCCCCCCCCCCCCCAAATTCAAAAAGGACATTGAGAAACTGGAGCCATGTGTCCAAAGGAGGGTGGCTAAAATGGTGAAGGGTCTGGAAACCATGAAGCCCTATGAGGAGGAGAGACTTAGGGAGCTGGGGATGTTTAGCCTGGAGAAGAGAAGGCTAAGAGGTGATATGATGATATCCCTGTCTAGGCAAGGGTGTCATATTGGGGATGGAGGAAGCTTGTTTTCTGCTGCTCCAGAGAACAGGACCCAGTGGATGCAAGCCACAGGAAAAGAGATCCCACCCCAACATTAGGAGGAACTCCTTAATGTTTAGAACTATTGGACAGTGGAATACACTCCCTGAATGGAGAGTAGTGGAGTCTCCTTTGGAGGTCTGTAACAGAGGCTGGATGGCCATCTGCCAAGTTTGATTGAGAGTTCCTGCATGGCAGAATGGGGTTAGACTGGATGGCCCTTCTTAGGTTTCTTCCAACTCTATGATTCTATGAAGACCCAGTTGTTGGCCTTCTTGGCCATCCATGGTATTCTCAGCACCCTTCTCCAGCACTGCATCTCAGATGAGTTGATTTGTCTTCTGTCTGCTTCCCTTACTGTCCATACCTAGTGATGGGGAAATCTTAGATTGCTGGTGTCCCTGCCTCCTATTTTCACTCCTCCTCCTCCTTCTGTGTCCAAGCCTGCCTTATCTATAATATGACCTGCATATAAGTTGAACAGATACAGTGCAAAGATGCTGCAGCCTTGCCGGATCCCTCTGCCAGTTGGGGAAGCGGAATGAACAGAGCCTGATTGAAATGACTTTGAAGTTGCAATAGCTGAAAGTGACCGTTAGATGACGGAGGAGCTGCTCCTTATGGATGCATTTTATTGAAACTTTCAGACTTGCCAATCTGTTTTTGTGCAAACTGTTGTGGAAGTGGATTTTAACACATGAAAAGACATGCTAAAATTAACCTTAAAGGTCTTGAAAGGTTCCAGTTCCTCTCTCTTCCCCTCTACTTTTATGCTGAAATGTATGGATGTAATTAATCTCTTTTTAAAAAGCAATTTCTATTGTCCTTTAAAATCCCTAAAGCCAAAGCTGCCCCCCCAAATATTATATTCTTTCGGGATATATTCAAGGACTCTTTCATCACACATCCAGAGTCATTTCGCTTTTTGAATAACTCTCTTCATTTAAAGAACAACTGAATCAATGAAGTCGGGAAGAACTTGTCCAGCAGTGACCATGTAAGTTGGAAAAAATAACTGTCCCCAAATTCTGTACCTTTCAAACAAATGGCCTCCAAAGTGACTTTTTTGTTGCGCCTTCAAATCGTTTCCGACTTATATAGACCATAAGTTGAACCTATCACAAGATTTTCTGGAGCTGAGAGAATGTGACTTGCCCAAGGTCACCCAGTCGGTTTCCATGGCTGAGGAGGGATTTGAACACTGGACTTCCAGAGTCCTAGTCTAATGCTCAACCCACTGCACCACACTTCCTCCAATTAGAACAGAGAAAACTGCTGTTAAAATACACTCGTCTCTCTACGTTTGCAGCTTTGACTTTAGCGGCTTTGATTGTTCATGGATTTTATTAATACGTATGATCTCTTTAGAAAAATCTATGTCCTCCAACACAACTTTATGGTCAAATTAAGCCAAAAGTCACAATGAAGGGCCTAGAGATTCCTAGAGAGAACACTTTTCTAGGCATTTGTAGCTCCTCCAGCGCAATTCTTTGGTCAATGTTATTATTATTATTATTATTATTATTATTAACCTTTATTTATGAAGCGCTATAAATTTACACAGCGCTGTACATGCAATCTTTTTAGTTAGACGGTTCTAACTAAAAAGAACCTGTCTGGCAGATGTTGACCACAGAGTTGCACTGGAGGACCTAGAGATTCCTAGAGAGGTGTTCTCTTATGTGAAAAGAACAGTGTTTTTGTTACTTGCTGTTTCCCACATTCATGGGGGTCCTGTGTCCCTAAACCCAGGGAATGGGGAGGGACGAGTGTACCTGCAATTGTAATAGAACCCTATGGACTGTCGCCTGCATTTTTCCCCACACTTTTCCCCCATAAAATCATAGATCGCAGAATTGGAAGTGACCACAAAGGTCATCTCTCCTGACCAGGGCCCTGCTGTATAGAAATACACAGAATACTGAGAAACGGTTGTCTGAGCTCTTTTTAAAGGCAGTCTGTTTCATTCTCCAGCAGCTCTCCCTGTCAAGAATTCTTTCTAATGTTGAGTCAGAATCTATTTTCCTACATTTTGAATCCATCAGTTCATGTTGCCCCCCCCCCCCCGGATGCCTTCTTTTGAACCATTGTTTTGTTGTTGTTAGATACCTTCAAGTCACTTCCGACTTAATGGTAACCCTAAGGGCCAGTGTGATATAGCAGTATGAGTACAGTACTGGACTATGACTTTGGAAGCCAGGATTCGAATCCCGCCTTGGCCATTAAGGCAGAAGTGACTGGGCGACCTTAGGCGAGTCACACACTCTTAGCCTCAGAGAAGTTCCCTCTCTGTTCAAAGCAACTGAACTGCCAATGAAACAATATCCATACAAAACGTAGCCCTGTGACTCCAGCAATGCCACTTTCTCTTCCTCTTGTACAATTTTGTAACATCTTTTGCCTGATGGAAAAGCCAACAAAGCTTTGAAAGCTTGCATGATATGTTTTGTGCATTTTGGCTGGCTGATAATGATGTGTCACACTTTTCTGGATTTTGGATTTGGTTTCGAAATAAAAACAGCTAGTCTTAAAAGTGTCGCCACATTCCCTTTTTGTCTTTTCCCTTTGAAAAGCCTGTTGTTACGTTGAAGTTGGCATCTGTCCTAATTAATCGTTATATATATATCTGTGTGGTAATTCCAGGTTTTTCCAGCAGGGCCCAGTGGCCTAATGGATAAGGCATCAGCCTCCGGAGCTGGGGATTGTGGGTTCAAGTCCCATCTGGGTCGGTGGCTGGATTTTTATATTAGCAAAACAGGGAGCGAGACAAAGAGCTTCATGTCGCTGCCCTTTCCTCCCCATTTGGCTTGGACAGTCTGTATCATTGCCTGAAAAAAGACACATCTGTTTCCTTTCAGCAAAAAAACCCCATTGAAGGAGAAAGTGTGCCACAAGTCTTTTGTCTGTTTTGTGACCCAGCATGGTGTAGTGGTTTGAGTGCTGGACTACAGCCCTGGAGCTAAGGGTTCGAATCTCTGCGCAGCCAAGGGAACTCCCTGTGTGACATTTGATTGTCACCCAAATGTCAGGGTCCCGGGAGGGCACCATTCACGCAAAGACACACTCTCAGGAGATGATCAGGCAAGGGATATCCCATCTTTGTCCCGTCCTTTTAGCACAATCGTGAAAAGATTTTCATATGACGTTGCGCTTATCCCATCAGTGTCCTGTCGCTAAACAGCGATTGACTGTGATTGTGCAAAAGACTTTTGCATGACGTTGCACTTATCCTGTCATTGTCTGGTCATTGAAGTGGAATTGTCCCGTCCTTGTCCTTCGTTTCATATTAATGGAAGAACACATTAATGTAATTCCACTTCACTGACAGTATAGTGACAGGATCAGGGAGAATGTCACGGACGGGATAAGGACGGTGTTTGCTCCCATCCCTTGTCTGATAATCTCACACACACATCCAAGGACTAACAATACAGCAGATGGTAGCAGACAGCGAGATTGAAGGAGTGCAAGGAAGGCACGGAGTACCAGAAAAAACAATAATGCTAGGAAAGGTAGAGGGGAGAAGAAGGAGAGGAAGACCACAAATCAGATGGATGGAATCGATTGAGGGGTTATTATGGGCAGGGGCTTATTGCAGGATCTGGGCAAGATTGCAGTGGAGGATAAGGATTTTTGGAGATGTCTCATCCACAGGGTCGACTTGAAGGCAGCTAACAACAACAAAAGCAGTGGCGTCACTATAGGGTGCGAGGGTGCAGACCGCACCAGGTGACATTCTGGGGGGTGTCATCCGGTGGGGTACTACACCCCAGGGAGAGCAGGAGGCTACCTTCCGGATCCTATGCACCCATGGCCACATGGGACTCGAAAGGCCAAGGAGGGAGATGGCCGCCTTCCAGATCCCATGCGGCAATGGCCACGCAAGACTTGGAAGGCTGGTGGGAGGGGTAATAGGCTGCCTTCTGAGTCCTGTGCGCCAATGGCCATGCAGGACTTCGAAGGTGGGGGGCTGCTGAGATGGCGGAGAGGGCCAAGCGCACCCCCACCTCGCTGCCATGGCACCATTCTATATGTGGCGCCATTCTACAAACTGTAGCAGTGAGGTGGAGAGGGATGCCACTGGGTGCAGGGGGCAATACTACACCGATTCCTGAAGCAGGGCTCCAGTCAGGGGACATGGTGAAATGGAAGTGACTCAGGGAGCTACTAGGTATTGTAGAATCATGGAGTTGGAAGAGACCCAAGGGCCATCCAGTCCAACCCCATTCTTCTGCCATGCAGGAACTCTCAATCAAAGCATCCCTGACAGATGGCCATCCAGCCTCTGTTTGAAGACCCCCAAAGAAGGAGACTCCACTACACTCCAAGGAAGGAGTGTGTTCCACTGTCGAACAGCCCTTACTGTCAGGAAGTTCCTCTTAATGTTGAGCTGGAATCTCTTTTTCTGTAGCTTGAATCCAAATATTTGAAGGCATATCATACTGAGGATGGAGCAAGCTTTTTTTCTGCTGCTCCAGAGACTAGGACCTGGAACAGTGGAAGCAAACTACAGGAAAAGAGATTCAATATTAGAAGAACTTCCTGATGGTAAGAGCTGTTTGACAGTGGAAGCTGTTTCCTTGGAGAGTTGTGGACTCTCCTTCTTTGGAGGTTTTTAAACAGAGGCTGGATGGTCATCTGTCCCTGGGAAGGCTTTGATAGCAACTTCCTGCATGGCAGAAGGGGGTCGAAACGTATTGCCCTTGGCATCTATTCCGGCTCTATGATTCTATGATTCCTATCAGTCTCCCCAAGAACAGCTGTTGGTAAGGGATTATGGAAGCTAAAATCCAAAATACCTGGAAAGTTGCCCTAGCTTCGAGGTGCCTCTTAACTTTTAAGACATAATGAGTAGGCAAACATAAAGCATGTTGCTAGACAACAAGGATCAAAGTCAGCCAACTCATGCCCTGCCTAGCTCCAAAGGTCTTTCTATCCCTCCCAGTGACTCCTCTGGTGTTTTACAAGGCAGCTTTCTGCATCAAGGCCGAGCCGAGCCCTATCATTAGGCAAAGGGAGGCATTCATCTCAGGCAGCATAGTATATAGCTGGGGTTTTAGGAGGGGGGTTAAAAAGTTTTGGGATTGTTGGGGAGGCATATACAAAAAAGATGGGTGTTTAGCACCAGTAGCCAAGAGGGCATATCCAGACACCCTCCTTGTACCTGCATGATCCTGAGCTCCACTACCCTAAAAGGCTCACCTACTGCCTACTCTCTCACCGCTTCCCTGTCCACAGGTGAAAGCCCTTTGCCCATTGCTCTTTCCCATTATCACCTCCCGCAATGGAATATCCACCATCCCCAGATAATGATAATGCATCTTATAAACATGCTGCTGGGAACTGATCCTGGCTCATACGCCAGCCCTTGAGTGGCTTCCATTGAGAGTCACAAGTATTTTTTATATAATCCTGCTATCAGTTCAAGGTTCAGGCAAGATAACCAGGAACACACAAGGAAGGCATGGGAGCAAAGCCAGAGCAAAGTTTACCTTCTGAAAGCAGATCATCTCTAGGTGCAAAGTAAAAAGGTTTAAAAAATTGTGTTAATGACTTTCTCCATCATCATCATCACCATCATCACCATCTTTATTTTGTTGTTTCTTGTAGTGTGCCTTCAGTAGTGGTTTGGGTGTTGGAATACAACTCTGGAATTTGTTGTTGTTGTGCACTTTTAAGTCATTTCCAACTTATGGCAACCCTAAGGCGAACCTGTAATGGGGTTTTCTTGGAAAGTTTCTACAAGGTGGGCTTGCTATTGCCATCCTCTAAGGCTGAGAGAGTGTGACTTGACCAAGGTCATTTACATAGTCAAGCCATAATTCAAACCCTGGTCTCCAGAATCATAGTTTAATACTCAAATGCTACACTGGGGTCTCTGACAAATTAGACTTACTCAACCATGAAAACCCACTGGACAACATTAGATATATCACACTCTCTCAGGAAGGCAAAGACAACTCCCACCCTGAAAAAAATCTTGCAACCACCCCCCTCATATTCCACATATTAACACATATCCCATATATTAACCCTAAGTGATAGGTTCTGCTTTAGGGCTGCCATAAGTCTGAAGTGACTTAAAAGCACACAACAACAACACAATTCAGAATCAGCTTTTCCAATTGAGCTTGGAAGCAGGCTGGAAGGCGATCCAGTTTGTGCAAGCAAGAGTAGTGGTATATGCTCTCTGATGTACACACCTGACACAAGTCTGGCTGCCATGTTTCCAAAGGCAGCCTCCCATAGAGTGCATTACAGCGAGCAGTGAAGGCATGCATGGACCACAGTGGTCAGATCGGCCCTCATTCAGAAGGAGATAGCTGGCAAACCTAATGTATGTAATAATAAATAATATAATAATAAAATTTTATTTCTATCCCACTTCTCCCATAGGATTGAAGTGGCTTACAACAATGATAAAATATATACAATATAAAAATCCCACTATCCCCTCCCTCCCCAACAACATCACAATAAATCCTACATAACAGTAAAAAAATACAATTTAAAATCATTAAAACAATAAGAGACAAGGCAATGTCTTTCCTGGGATAATCGGTGAATAGTCTATATTAATGAACTCTATCATGTACAATATGAAGAAATGGGTAGTGCTCTCGCTCTGAGATTCCTTCCTGCATTCTCTGGCTTGTAAAAAAGGGGTGAGATCCTGAGGTTCATGTCTAGGAACCTCACATAAGACTAACATAAGACTAACTGCCATCCATCGGCCTGAGAGGAAGGAGACTCCGTCCTCCATAACTGCCATCCGCCGGCCTGAGAGGAAGGAGACTCCGCCCTCCATAACTGCCATCCGCCGGCCTGAGAGGGAGGTCACCAGGCAGGTCCAGCTCCATCAGGACTAGCCTGGAAGAAGGAAGAGCCCTCCCTCCAATCCATCTGCCTTGGTCCAGGCCTCAGAGGGAAAGAAGAACCACTGGACGTCATCCCCTTTCCCTCCATCATTCCCTTCTCCTTTTGTTTCGTGTCTTTTAGATTGTAAGCCTGAGGGCAGGGAACTGTCTGATTAAAAATAATAATGGTAAGCCGCCCTGAGAGCCATTAGGGCTGAAGGGCGGGATAAATACCTAAATAATAAATAAATAAATAAGACTAAACATTTCTTGTTCAAAAGTTTTTTGTGGGTTTTTCGGGGGGCTGTGTGGCCATGTTCTAGCAGAGTTTCTTTCTGACCTTTCGCCAGCATCTGTGGCTGGCATCTTCTTGTTCAAAAGCTTGGGTCATCTTGTTAGAGGGCAGCTTTAAGCATGGACTCTGCCCACCTTCTCCAGCAGTGAGATAAAGAGAATGCCATTCTACTGATAAAGCTGTTCCCACAGGTTTATTGAACTAATATACCCTCCAGAATTTCACAGATGGAAACCAGGATGCATGTGG
Organism: Sceloporus undulatus; assembly: GCF_019175285.1. Lineage (NCBI taxonomy): Eukaryota > Metazoa > Chordata > Lepidosauria > Squamata > Phrynosomatidae > Sceloporus > Sceloporus undulatus. Next base: position 249,252,424 of record NC_056525.1, on the reverse strand, counting down.
CCAAAGCAACATCAGAGTGTGGCCACGATCATAACAGATACTAATGAGGACAAACAGACAAGCTGGGAGAGGCTGCAGCGGTTTGCTTTTGTCTCATCATACTGGGAAGTTATATCAACAATCTGAGATATGCAGACGACACCATACTGCTAACTGAAAACATCACAGATCTAGAACAACTACAGTGGACCCTTGTTATATGCTGGGGTTTGGTTCCAAGATCCCCCGTGTATAAAAAAATCCGTGTATGCTCAAGTCCCATTAAATATAATGGCATAGCAAAATGGTGTCCCTTATATAAAATGGAAAATCAAGGTTTGGTATCTGAAATTTACACTTTTTTGGAACATTTTAAACCGTGTATGCTTAAATCTGTGTATAAAAAATCCATGTATAAGAAGGGCCAACTGTACTAAGGAAGATCAGGGAAGAAAATGCAAAGACAGGACTACTGTTGAACATAAAGAAAACAAAACTAATGACCATGGAGAAACTACACCTAGACAATGAGGAAACAGAAATAGTAAAAAGCTTCCAATTCCTTGGATCAAACACTGATCAGAATGATCAATGATCTGCAGTCAAGAAACTAGGAATGGGAAGGGCAGCAGTGACAGTGAAAAGAACTAGGAAAGATCCTAAAGAGCACGGAAACGATATCGGGTTAATCTAGAACTGTTCTAGAGTTGATTCGGGTTTCAGTAGGAACGCTACACCTTGGATCCGATTGGTAAACCGGAGTATAACCCAGTGAGAACACCCCCAGAGTACTCGAGTTAGACTCATCCAAGCCATTGTATTCTCTATTACCTTGTATGGATGAGAGAGCTGGACAATTAAGAAAGCAGATAAGAAGAAAATCAATTAATTTGAGATGTGTTACTGGAGAAGATTGCTGAGGATAATGTGGATGGTCAACAAGATAAACAAATGAGTCTTTGAACAGATCAATCCTGAACTCTCCCTGGAAGCCAAGATGATCAAATGAGGCTGTCATCTAAGGGTACTTAAATACTAAGGGATTTTGATGCCCACTTTTCCACCAGATTTTGGAGAGCATCTTTCCTAAACATCAGAGATCTACATCCCTTTCTACCATTTGTTGTGGTTAATCTGAGCCAGTCTCAACTCATGGTGACCTTCTAGTGGAGGAGACATCTCCAAGACTCCCTATCCTTTGACCACATCAAGAGAAGGCACAGATCACTAGAAAAGATGAGGATGTGAGGGAAGATAGAGGGGCAGGAGAGGAAGACTGCTTGATGGATGAACTCTATAAAGGAGGATACAGTATGAATTTGCAGGAACTGAGCAGAGCAATGAAGGGCAGGGAGTCTTGGAGATGTCTCCTCCTCAGAGTGACCATGAGTCGAGATCAACTCAGAGGTGGTTAACAACAACAAATGGTAGAGACGGGTGTGGATGATCCCTGATGTTTAGGAAGGGTGCACTCCAAAATCTGTTGGGGAAATGGGTATAAAAATCCCACAACCTTGAAGTAGCAGCATTACCCTACGTCTTGGGGCTGCATGGGGAGAAGATACAGTGCGCTCTTTCCTACTTCCTGCTCCATCTAAAAATAATGATGATAGGAACAGGAAATCAACAAAAAAATACTCCAGAATAGACATCAGCCGTCCTTTATGTTAAATTCACCCCAGCCATGGGCAGTTTCTGGCAGCCAGTCTGTTCTTCAAAGGTGATTGATTCATCAGATGAAAACATAATACTGAAGCTCTTTATGTAATGTCCAACCTGCGTCATAATGAATCAACCACGAAAAGACTGGGATTACAAGTACCATGCTTGTACTTGTGCTTTATAAATACCATTCTTCCGCTTACGTATCAACCAAGACAAACCAACCAAGAAAATCCAGGAAGTGCTGCGCTCAGCGAAGGATAGGAGAGACCTCTCACAGCCACAGGAGTTTAGCGCATACCATGCAGCTGCAGACAAGTCTCCATAGGCACCACCAAACACAGTGTGCAAACCAGAATCAAGGAACACAAGAGGCACTGCAGACTGGGTCAGCCAGAAAAATCAGTAACAGCAGAACATGTTACAGACCACTATGGGCATAAAATCCTGTTTGAAAACACTGACATTCTGGACCATGCCAACAACTGTTAGGTCAGGATACACAGGGAAGCTGTTGAAATCCATAAACACCTAGACAGCTTCAACAGGAAAGAAGAAACCCTGAAAGTGAACAAAGTTTGGCTCCCAGTCCTGAAAAACACCAAAACCAACCCAGCAAATGCAAATGAAAAGCAAATGAAAAGTCAGGGGTTTTCCCAGCAGACAATGGATCATTAAGTAAACAGACAGCCTGAGACCTTGCCATTCAACAACAGATCAATACACAGATTAACATGCAAACTGCTTCCTCTCAGCCAACAGCATATGTACCCCACTCTTTTCCATGCCAGCATTCTCTGAAGATGCCAGCCATAGAGGCCAGGGAAACGTCAAGAAAAAAACTCTTCCAGAACGCAACCACATAGCCCCAAAACCCCACAAAACCAACAGATTACCAGTTAAATAGGCACAAATCCCTCTCACATATCCTCCACAACACACCTCCATGTGACATTCAACACAGTACAACACACAAACTAACTCCACCATTAACATATAAACCACCTCCTCCCAAACAAGGGTCCCATAGGTATATATACCCCACTCTCTTCCATGCCACCAACCTTTGAAGCCACAGTTGCAGGCAAAACACCAGGAATATATTCTTCCAGAACACAGCCATATAGCCCCCAAAACCTAGAGAAAACTATGGATGCCAGCTGTGAAAGCCTTCAACTTTACATATATCGTGAGAACTTATGCTTCTTCAAACCATTTCGGAAAAGGCTGGTATCTTATCTAAAGTTATCTGGAAAAACTGGTATCTGAGCTCTTAGATACTGAACCAGGAAATCTCAGTTTAAGAGTTCAGGCTCTTTTGGGTAAACACAGCCGCAGTCCAAATATTGACTTATCCTTTGGCGAGGTGCTAAACAAAGAATTTGTCTAGGCTAAGACCCCTGGGCAGATGAGCAGCTGGCTTAACGGAGAGTAAGTCCATTGGTCTAACTTGCTGTTATTTCCAACTTATGGCAACCCTAAAGTGAACCTGCCGTGTGGTTTTCTTGGCAATATTTGTTTAGAGAAGGTTTGCCAACACCTTCCCCAAAGGCTGAGAGAGTGTGACTTGCCCAAAGTCACCCAGTGGGTTTCATGGCAGAGCTGTAGTCCAACACTCAAACCATTGCACCACACTGGCTCTCCTCTAACTCTCTTGGCTTCCAAGCAGAGGTCATCTTTGTTTTCCCAACCCCACCTAGAGATGTTGGGATTTGAACCGGGGACCTTGTACCAGTAAAGCAGGTGGCTCTGCCAATTGGCAATGGCTCCTTGCTTCCCCAGACTTTGAACTGAACAAATAAAGCCAGGCATGGATACAAGACCTCAGTGAACCCACCATGCCAAGCTCTAGAGGCTGATGCATCAACTGGGGAAGATGAACCAATGGTCTAAGTCAGCATCAACACAACTCCATGTGTGAAAAAGACAGAAATGCTTTTGTATCAGACTGTTGGACATCAATTCACATCTGCATAAATTGTTCAAGGAAGCATGCATGTATTATGGGATTGCATCAAAGCTTGTGTGCATGTGTGCCTTCAAGTCGTTTCTGACTTGTGGCAACCCTATCATTGGGCTTTCTTGTCAAGATTTGTTCAGAGGTGGTTTGCCATTGCCTTCCCCTGAGGCTGAGAAAGTGTGATTTGCCCAAAGTCACCCAATGTGTTTCCTGGCTGAGCTGGGAATTGAATCCTGGTCTCCAGAATCACAGTCCAACATTCAAACCACTATGCCATGTTGACATAGGCCTGTTACAGACTGCCAAAATAAAGCTGCTTCGGGTCTCTTTGGAGGTATGCTGTTTACATGATGCATGCATCCAAAGAATCCGGAAGCTGCACCAAAGCTGCACTCCAGTGCTTAGCAATGGAGTGTGGCTTTGGCGCGACCTCCGGACTCTTAGGACCCATGCATCATTTAAATAGCATACCTCCAAAGAGACTCGAAGCAGCTTTATTTTGGCAGTCTGTAACAGGCCATAGAGAGCTTAGCCTAAGATTATTAGACGTCTGTATCTGCAATTTTGTGTGTCTTCAAGTCATTTCCAACTTATGTCAACCCTAAGGCAAACTTATCATGGATTTTTCTTGGCACATTGTTTCAGAGGGAGTTTGCCATCAATATCCCCTGAAGCTGAGAGTGTGTGACCCAGTGGGTTTCCATGGCTGAGCTGGGATTTGAACCCTGGTCTCCAGAGTCATGGTTCAATGCTCAAATCACTGCACCATGCTGGCTCTTGTCTCTGCAATACGCAAAAGTAAGCATACTTTCTGCACTGTGTGTGTGAATATATATATATATATATATATATATATCATCAATCTGACCAAGGGAACACACACACACACACCCCTAGGGCTATTAAACTTACATGCTATTCCACATATTCCTCCCTAAGTTTGATGCACTTGGCACATTGTTTCAACCTTTTGAAAAGTACATCTGGTCACAGAACTACTGCTCTGCTGCGTCTATCACCTCTGAATCATTCACAAATGTTCTTCCTTTCAAACTCTTTTTAAGGTTTGCAAACAAGAAATGGAGCAAGATCTGGTGAGTAAGGTGGGTGGTCTATGCGCTCAAACCCTAAATTCTTCAAAACGTCCATCGTCTCGCCAGCCCTGTCACCAAACGCATTCTCCTGCAAAATGATAAAACCCTTCCGCAGCTTCTTTCACTATTTTCCTCACAATGCCTGCTTTAACCAGCACATCAGGTTAGAGTAGTATTCTGCATTAACTCTTTGGTCCTTCTGAAGACAGTCAGTCATAAAAATACTGTTCTTATCTCAAAAAACTTGGCCATGAGCTTTCCTGCTGACCTTTCAGTCTTGAATTGTTTTGGCCATGGAGAGTCCAGGTGCTGACAGTACATTGGTCTCTGGATTATAGTGATGTAACCATGTTTCATCAACATCGACGAGTCATTCCAAAAAATTATCCATTTATTCAACATTTTTATTGCTCAAAATGCTGCAAAATCACCTTGGAGGTATCCACTCGATTTTGCTTCTGGTCTCCATTTAAAAAATTCGGCACCCACTTGGCTGACAGCTTCTGCTCATGAATGATAAATCAATGCATTCCCAGATATCTCTAGTATCTCAGCAATGTTTTTCAACTGAGATTCACCAATCTGCCAAAATCAGGTCATGAAGACACTCAACAACTTCAGGAGATGTCACTGTTGAAGTTCTCCCAGACCTTAATGCATCATTGGTCTTAAAATCTCCATGGCTCAAAGTTTGGCACATCACTTTTTCACAGTTGAGTATAAGGATCACTTGTCACTCAGTGTTTTCATCATTTGTCCTTTTAAACTGATGTGTGTTTTAACTGATGATGTTTAACTGATATTTGTCTGTTTTTGTTTGTCATTGTTCCCTGCCTTGATCCACGGGAAGAGGCAGGTAAGAAATTGTTGTTGTTATTATTATTATTATTATTATTATTATTGCCATACACTCATTGGTTTCTTTTGGAGTTTTCTTCTGCACAAACAGGAACTTCTTGATGGTTTGGAGTTCTGCAATTGAAAACTGCATACATTTCAGTGACATGGTTCAATCTGTCATCTGAAAAAAATCAGAAATTGTGACTATGATCCTTCAAATTGGCCGTTTGCAATAGAAAAGAACACTCTTTTCTCCAGCAAGCCCGCAGTCTTGGTTTTATCTTTGACTCTTCTCTGTCGTGTATCCCTCAGATCCAGACCACAGCCAAGGCTTGTAGATTCTTTTTATACAACATTGCCAAAATCCGACCATATCTCTCCGCCTCTTCTGCCAAGATCCTGGTCCATGCCCTAGTGGTCTCACGACTTGATTACTGTAATGTCCTCCTGGCTGGGCTTCCTTTTTCTCACCTCCGTCCTTTAATCTCTGTCCAGCATTCAGCTGCACGCATTATCACTTCCACCCACCGCTCTGACCACATCTCTCCTGTCTTAGCATCCCTTCACTGGCTCCCTCTCCCTTTCCGCATTCAGTATAAGCTCCTGCTGTCGACATTCAAAGCCCTCCATGGACTGGCCCCTCCTTACTTATCAGACCTTCTTTCTCCTCACCTTCCCACCAGGGCCCTCCGTTCTGTTAGTCAAGGGTTCCTGTCTCAGCCCAGGATTTCCTCTGCCCCATCTAGGATTCACCCCTTTTCACTTGCTGCCCCTCACTCCTGGAACCTTCTTCCCCCACAAGCAAGAGCTGTCACTTCATTAACCAGCTTCAAAACAGAGTTGAAAACCATCATATTCAGAGAAGCCTTCCCAGGCATCGCATAATTGTCGCTTACTATCTGATGTTCTGTTGTTGGCTGTTTATCGATCCATTTCCTGTATTGCTATGTACTGTATATGTATTATCCTACTTGTGAGTATGTATTTTCCCTGGATAATGATTAACCTTCCATTTTGAAGCCAAGCCCTCCCTCCAGTCCATCTGCCTTGGTCCAGGCCTCGGAAGTAGAGAGGAACTGCTGGACCTCTGACCCTTTCCCTCCACCACTCCCTTCTCCTTCTGTGTCATGTCTTTTTAGATTGTAAGCCTGAGGGCAGGGAACCGTCTAACTAAAAAGATTGCATGTACAGCGCTGTGTAAATTTACAGCGCTTCATAAATAAAG
>NC_056525.1:249204812-249245654 GCF_019175285.1 Sceloporus undulatus | reverse complement strand
GTTAATAATAATAATAATAATAATAATAATAATAATAATAATAATAATAATAATAAAACTCTTCCAAGCTTCAATGAGAAAATTACACTCAGATTTTGGGAAATGGAATAGGTTGAGAACTTTGCAGCATATTTTTAAATGCCTTTGTGTTGTTTTTAATTTGTACTGTTTTAAATTTTTGGGTTGCTGCCTTGAGTCCCTATACTGGGAGAAAGACATAGAATCCTAGAGTTGGAAGAGACCGCAAGAGCCATCCAGTCCAACCCCCTTCTTCTGTCATGCAGGAACTCACAATCAAAGCATCTCCAACAGATGGCCATCCAGCCTCTGTTTAAAGACCTTTAAAGAAGGCAGGTTTGTTGCTAACTCAGCTCCCGCCTGCCCCGAACCAGATCCTTGAACCTTCTAAGGCCTGCTGTGATCAATTTAACAACTTCTTCGCAGATAAAATCTCTCGGATAAGTGAAGGTCTAGATGCCAGTATTAGAGCAAAAACCAGAGTAGAGGTGCCCAGAGCTTCCGTGGACTTGGTTAAACTGGATCACTTTGAGTCTGTAAGTACCAAGGATGTGGACAGGATCCTTGGAAGTGTTAGGAAGACGACCTGCTCTCTCGATTCCTGTCCCTCATGGCTAGCGGCTCAGGGGGGACCGGTTGTAACTTCAATGTTACACCGGATCATTAATACATCTCTCAGGGATGGGCAATTTCCATCTAATCTAAAATTGGCCACTGTAAGACCTTTATTTAAAAAAGCCCTCCCTTGACCCCCTAATGCATAACAATTACCAGCCAGTATCGCTATTGCCATTTTTGGGTAAGGTGATCGAGAGGGCGGTTGCGATCCAGCTTCAATCGATCCTGGATGAAACAGATTATCTAGACCCATTTCAAACCGGCTTTCGGGCGGGCTATGGGGTTGAGACGGCCATGGTCACCTTGGTCGATGACCTCCATCTGGGCATCGACAGGGGAAGCGTGTCCCTGTTGGTGCTCTTAGTCATCTCAGCGGCTTTCGATACCATAGACCATGGTATCCTTCTGGAGCGCCTGGCAGAGGTGGGAATTGGGGGCACTGCGCTCCAGTGGTTCCAGTCCTACCTCTCTGGGAGGTTCCAGATGGTGCAGCTGGGAGACGTGTGCTCCGACAAGAAGCCCCTAACATCTGGGGTCCCTCAAGGAGCCATTCTGTCTCCCATGCTTTTTAACGTTTACATGAAACCACTGGGAGAGATCATCCGGAGTCATGGGGCGCGGGGTTATCAGTACGCTGATGACACCCAAATAGTCTTCTCTATGTCTCCGACTGATGCAGTGACCAAGGATGGCATCTCTCCTCTCGTTGCCTGTCTGGAGTCAGTAATGGGCTGGATGAGGGAAAACAGACTCAGCCTGAATCCAGAGAAAACAGAGGTGCTTGTGATAGGTTCTCCTGGCCCGGGGATGGCAATGGTTCCACCTGTCTTGAACGGGGTCACGCTTCCTGTGAAGGACTCAGTACGCAGTCTGGGGGTGCTCCTTGACTCGTCGCTCCACCTCACATCTCAGATGGAAGCGACGGTCAGGAGCACCTGTTATCAGCTTCGGCTGATACGCCAACTGCATCTCTACCTGGGCCAGAGGGACCTTGAAACTGTAGTACATGCTCTGGTAACCTCTCGCTTGGATTTCTGCAATGCGCTCTACATGGGGCAACCCTTGTACCATACCCGGAAGCTGCAACTAGTGCAGAATATGGCAGCCCGACTGGTCACTAATACACCTAGGACCAGTCACATAACACCAGTCTTAAAAGACTTACATTGGCTGCCTATTCGCTTCCGGGTGCAATACAAGGTGTTGGTTATAACCTATAAAGCCCTAAATGGCTTGGGTCCAGGGTACTTAAAGGACTGCCTCTCTCCGTACAATCTGCCCCGTACACTCAGATCCACCAGAGGCTAGACTAGTTAATACCACCAGAAGGGCCTTTTCCACTTCGGCCCCTACCCTCTGGAACTCGCTGCCCATTGAGCTCCGTTCAGCAACCTCCCTGGCCCAATTTAAGAAGGGGCTGAAAACGCTCTTTTTCGAGCAGGCCTACCCCTGATTTTCCTCCCTGAATGCCCTCCCCCCCCCCGTTAGCAGCTGGTGATCTGGCATAAGTTCTTTTATTGTTTTAATTGTACTGTTTTTATTATGCTGTATTGTATTGTTATATTTTATTGCTGTTAACCGCCCTGATGTTTTGAAGGATGGTATATAAATAAAGCTTTTATTATTATTGTTGTTGTTGTTGTTGTTGTTGTTGTGTGCCTTCAAGCTGTTTCTGACTTGGGCCTTCCCTAACCCTAACCTATAGGGTCTTCTTGGCAAGTTTCTTCAGAGGGATGGTTGCCATTGCCATCTTCTGAGGCTGAGAGAGTGTGATATACCCAAGGTCACCAATCAGGTTTCCATGGTTGAACGAGGATTTGAACCTGGTCTCCAGAGCCTTAGGGCCAGAGCAGATGAGCAGGAAAATGGGGCTCAATCCTGGTTTTCTGAGAGTGGCCCACTCCCAAGGCGGGCCAAACACCCACAATGTGTCCATGCAGAGTCAAGCCATTTGTTTTTGTCGCCTCCCCACCATGTATGCGCACCATTGCACAAACACTCTGCCTGATACCTCCAATTCCTTCCTACACAGATGCCGCTCCATTGGATTTCCACCTGTATGAATGGCCACACTGTTGGACATGTGATGCACCACCTGTACAATGCATTGGTGCATCAGTGTGCCGAGTGACACATTGACAAAAGGCAATCATGGAGGCCCCTCATGCATGTCCCCTTCATCCCCCTTTACCCCATGTGTCCGTATTGCACTGTCTGGTTTGTGAACAAGGTTACGAGTTCAATACCAGCCAGAGGCTCAGGCTCGACTCAGGCTTGCATCCTTTTCTGAGGAGGTCGCTAAAATGAGTCCCCAGATTGTTGGGGGCAATTAGCTTACACTTTGTAAACTGCTCAGGGAGTGCTTAAGTGCACTGATAAGCGGTATAGACATGTCCTTGCTATTGCTGTTGCTATATATTGTAATTACATCCATTGCATTATTGGTGATTGCGTTTTTGCTTTGCCGCAATCCTCTAATGGTGCCAGGCTGTTTATATATCTGTGTGACGCTGCACATTTGCCATCTCAAGGCCGGAATATCGCAGCTTCGTTTTTGCTCTGGTTTTTAGCCTGGAGCATGGCTTTGTTTCACTTTCCACCTGCTTTCACGTCATGCATCGTCTAAACATCCCACCTTCAAAGCTGCTAGAAGCCGCTTTATTTGACTGGTGTGGATGACCCCTTAGTCCAATGCTCAAATCAATACTACACTGGCTCTAGAGACACAAATAAATTAATGGTGGTAGTGGTGGTTAGCTTGCCTCCTTCGCCCCCAACTCCCTGCAAACTCCTTCCCTGCAGCCATCCGCAGCCTGTCCTCCTTGTGGCATTTGAGAGAGGGGCGTGAGTGTCCAGAAACATCCCGGCTATGAGGAAGTGTCCATCGCAGAGACCTGTGGGGAAGCCCCACGGTAATGCAAACCCAAGGCTCCTTTGTGTTGCAAGAGGAAAGAGCTTCCAGTCAATTTGTCATGAACAGAAGACACAAAGAAAAGCACGCCAGTGATGTCTCAGCTGCGCCTGAGAAAGCACGCAAGCACAGAGGAGCAAGGCATAGCGCATGAGGAAGGTGCGGGAAAACCAGGAGGAAAACCAGGATATAACCCTATAACCCGGGCAAAGGACTTTCCATCTCTCACAAGGAGATGGACTGCAATTCCAAAATACCTTTTCGTAGAGGGTGGCTTTCTGTAAGGTCTAAATATACCCTCAAGGCACCCGATCCTGTCTGATCTTGGAAGATAAGCCGGGTCAGCCCTGGTTAGTACATGGAGGAGAGACCACCAACAAATACCAGGCTCTGTTTCAGAGGAAGTAACTGGTAAAACCCACCTCTGAGGATTCTTTGCCTAAGAAAATCCCATGAAATTTATGGAGTCCCTATAAGATAACAGGCAACTTAAAGGCACACACAGAGACACACAAAAGGCACCAGCTCCCATCTATTCTTAAAGGCTAAGCAGGGTCAGCCCTAGTTAGTCCTCAGATGGGAGACCGCCGATGAATTCCAGGTGCTGGAGGCTCTATTTCTGAGGAAGGAACTGACAAAACCACAACTGAGGATTCCTTGCCTAAGAAAACCTTATGACATTCACCATGAGTCCACAGGCAACTTGATGGTGCACACATATACACATGAAATTGTGTAGTTTTGTGTTCAAATTTAGAATAACAGAATCCTAGAGTTGGAAAAGACCCCCAAGTCTCAAATAGGGTCAAACTGCATCATTTCTGCCATGCAGACACAACCAAAATTATTGCTTATTATTGTTTCTCTGGACTGTCTTTCTTCTTATCTTGTAAATGCATGAACTTTGTACAGAAATATTACACACAGTTTGTATCTCTTGGAGTTTATCTGTTTACGTACTTATGGGTTACATTTATATAATGGGTCCAAGGCAAGATATGTGGCTCTTTCCATCCCTATCCTTACAACAACCTTGTGAGGTAGGTCAGTCAGGCTAAGAGAGAGTGGCCCTGGCCCAAAGTGGCTCTATGGGGAAACCACCCTGGTTCAGATTAAACATCTCTTTGGATATTCTCTTTATCATTTTTGTTTTACAAATAGTGCTGCCGGCAGAACCAGATTTCAAAGCAATTGTGTGCATGGTGCCCTGATGTTAATTTAATGTTAATTTAATTTATATTAATGTTAATTTAATGGATAAATTAACAGCTAGGCTAAATAACAAAGACTGAAATATTATTGAAAGAGAATGGAGCCCCGTTGTAGAATTTTGCAAAAAGAAATGGGAAATTGTAATTAAATGAAGATATAAGGAAAGATTTAGGATTAAGAGTTGTACTAAACAGATTTAAAACTGCTGAGATTATAAAAAGTTAAAGGAATCAGAAGTTGTGAATTTAGAATTAAACACATGTCCTATGAAACCAGATATAATAGAAACTTAGAAGTAGATTAAGTAGAAATGTAAGTGGAATCTCCTTGTTCTTTTTCACACACAGTTAATTATCAGATGTGTATATTGTATCTTATATGTTGTGAAAAATGTAAAGCTGTCAATTTGAATCTGTGTAGATTAGTTTTATTAATCATAATAATTTAAAAATATCCCTGTGGAGGAAGACCTGTCTGGTTGAAATGCATTCAGCATACTGATATCCTTCCACTATCCAGATTCGGCAGGGACAGCCCCGATTAATCCTCTGCCATCCCACTTTTTCAGCTGTGTTTAAAATGCCCCTGTTTCTCTCTCCTCCTCTCCCTTCGTCCTCAGCTTACTTCAGTAGCTGCAAGATGAGTTCAAAGCACAAAAGCAGTTTGCATTCACTTCAGCAGGAGAGAAGGGAGCAAAAGCTTTTTCCCTTCCAAAAGCAAACTGCTGCAGCCTCTCCTCGTTTGTCTGTCTTTTCCTGGTTAATAACTTTTGCCGTCTTAACTTTACTTGGATGTTGCTCAGCCACATGTTTCCTGGTTTTCCTCTGTGAAATGTTGGAAGGTATGAGTATTCCCAGCCCGCATTGCACTATGATGCTGGAGAGCAAGGTTCAAATTCCCACTCTCTCAGCCTTAGGGGAAAGCAATGGCAAATCTCCTCTGGGCAAATCTTGCCAAGAAAACCCCATGATATGGTTGCCTTAGGGTTGCTGTAAGCTGAAAATGACTTGAGGGCACGCAACAACAATATGTATTTAGACTCATTGCCTCCCACCTTCTTGTTTTGGTTTAGGAACATTCTGAATGAGAAGAGTTACCAGTTTGCATGCTTCAGGGTTTTTAAGTTTTCCAGTCCTCTTCATTAAGTTCTTACAAGGATATGAGTGAAAAACAAGAGACCTGAATCTTGTGAGCTTCTTACACAAGTGTGATTTCCCCTATGGAGACAGTTGAACATTTATATCCAATGCATTCACTTGAAGGTTGCAGAACTGGTACATGATGCACTGTTGCACATGGGTCTGCATTGTCTTGGGCATGCACAGGCATATTGGATGTCCATTCAGTAGCACATTTGGCATATTGGTTCATTAGTACAGTGCTGCCATTTAGAACAAGAGATGAACAGTACAATTAATGAGTAACTCCGACATTTATTACTCTGTAGATCTTGGCTTTAAAAGCTGTTTTCAAAAATCAGGTCATTTTTTGTGGTCAACAAATCTGACTTATTTCCTCCCCAAATTCCCTGCTTTATAAATTCTAATTACTACAATGGAGATTATCACACGGGGGTTACCCCATCCTTGTCCCGTTCCTGTCCAATCCTTCCCATGTGATCGCAGGAAGGACTTTCAGATGACGTCACACAGATCCCGTCATTAACCCATCCGAAAAGCATGATTGACTGCGATCGCGCAAAAGATTTTCAGATGACGTTGTGCAGATCCCGTTATTAACCCATCTTTAAAGTGAAATTGGCCAGCATTTTGCATTAATGGAAATCCGTGTTACTGCAATGACACTTTAATGGCAGGTTAATGGCAGGATCAGTGCTACAATTTGAAAGCCTTTCGCACTATAGCAGTCACTGACAGATAAGGACAAGGAAGTGATCCCGTCCCTGTCTTGTCACTGTGTGACAATCTCCGGTGAGTTCTGGAGAACCTGAAAGCTTGCAAACTTATGTAGCATTTGGCTTGAACTTAAAACAAATATTGTCTGATGACAAATGTTGTTGTTGCTCATTTTTTCTCACAGGCCAGCATGCCTATGGGACTGAACAGACTGCCTCTTTCAGTGCCAAAGCGGGGGTGCAGCAACTACATGCCATGATCCCAATCTGGCATTTCCGCATGCAAAAAGGAGCCACAAAAAGCAGGTCCTTTCTGCACCATGGAAAGGACAACTTTACTGCCGTGGCAGCACCTTCTGCTGCTCCTTTTGACACTGCGTCATCTGGCCGCAGTGCCAAAGGAACACCATGATGCTGCTTGCCATGCAGTCAGGCGCATGGTGTGACAGCGGTGTCAGGGCAATGTCAGGTGTGCGTTGTGTGGACGCCATGCCCCCACTGTGCTCTGAGGTTGGCATTTATCGCTGGTCTGTCGAGCCTGGGTGCATTTACAGTGTAGAAATAATGCAGTTTGCCCACACTTTAAATGCTGTAGCTCTGTCCTAAGGAATCCTGGGATGTGTAGTTTTACAAAGTCTTGCACCTTCTCTGCCCAAGAGTGCTGGTGCGTCACCAAACTTTGAATCCCAGGATTTTGTGGGATGGAGCCATGGCAGCTAAAGAGATGTCAAATTATTTCTACAGTGTAAATGCACCCTCTAATAATTTTCTTCTCTCAAAGCCTAGATGTGTGTATGTGGAAGATAGTTGGTGTTATTCAGTGGTACGATTAAGACATGCTCAGAGGATTGCTGGGGTTTTGGAGACTGATGCTTGACTTCCCCGCCTTGGGCATTGCTGAGCCAGAGGATTAGGCTAATCCTGGGTGAGACACAAACCCAGGCTCCAAGCAGGTCCCTGGTTATTATTTGAAGGGTGGGACAGGATTACAATCCCCAAAACAGCATGGATTTTCTTTTTCTGTTTGTTGTTTGCTTTGGCTTTGTCCCCAGGCCATGAAGCAGAATGCACTTAACAGTGGTATAGTATTAAATCCTGAAGTGCACAGGGACTCATCATGGCAATCCCTATAGCTAGGGTGGGAGGTCAAAAACCTAAGACACAGGTAAAGTTTCTTGTGATGTTTCTGGTGATCAAGCAGAGGGCAGGCCCAGGTGGTGTCTCTAGACAAAATTAATTCAGCATCGGCCATAGTTGTGTAGAGTATGTCATCCAAACAAAAACACCATGTCTAATGAGAAACACCCACACAGTTTTCAGGCCAGCACTCTTGCTCTGAGATTCCTCCCCTTCGCCTTGAATATACAGACAACACCCAAGAAAATCCAAAATTGCAGGCAGCTGTATGGATCCATGCAAGTGATGCAGTGCTTACAGAGCATGTCTTTTGTAAGCTTAGTGGGCTTTAATTGCCCATTCAAGATCAAGCCACCTGAAAACAGTTTGTGTTGCAACAGGGTTGATAACATACTGTATTCTTTCCAGGAAAACCTGTTTTCCTCCCAGATAATGTTCAGTTTGCAGTGAAGTTCAGTGGGAACAAGATGAGGAGGTTGTGAGGAGTGCCAGTCACACTGTTGATCAAGAAGTCCCAGCATTTCAGCCTTCCAAACCACTGTTCCCAGTACACCACTGGGACGACACAAACTGGCAAAAAGAACAGCCTGGCTGGGAAGAGGTTCATATTTGTGTTTCAAGTTGGGCTTGACATTTTTCGGATGCCATCCAGACATTAAGGATGGAAATGCACAAAAATATCATCAGAGAGTATTTATGCGATCGGTGCATGGTGCCACAATTAAAACACACACAGACAAACACACACCCTTTGAAGGATCTTTCTTCTTTTGTGAGTTAAAAGAACCTCCATTGTAGGAGCGGCGTGTCAAGTCTGACGCAGGAAAAACAGTGGTCTTCCAGCTGCTTGAAGAAAAACAGCTTCTGTATCTCACTGTAGTATTCTCCAACCTGGAACTGTTCAGAGGGACTACAGGTCCCATCATCCTCAGACAGCACAGCTGTTAGGCCACTACTTTCGGGATAGCATAGTTGGTGGGTGCCAGACTGGGAAAGGCTGGAGTTGGGTTTCTCTTGGATGAAGTGGATTTTCTAAAACCAAAAAAAGGCTCCTTATGCCCCAACATAACTATGGAGTTTATCACACTGGGGCTAATTTCAGCATTAGAGAGATTAAGCATCCCGCAAGTAAATTTAAAATGGCAGATAATTGTGCGAATGACTGTCACACGCAATTGCGCAAATAAAGTGATATCGGAAATGCATTGTCGCTGAAATCCTGAAAGTAAAAAGGTGTGTGTTAAGGCTTCTTTGTGACCACTTTATAATGACAGGTTTTGTGTGACATTGTGCGGTGTTGTTTTGTGTAATTACACGATTTTTCTGGGATGTTCACGGGATAAACTCCCAATCTCCTTCATGTGATAAACTCTTATGTTAATTGTAAGGGCCTGCAAGACTTGCGTTTTTGCAAACAGGGGTTCTGTATGATCCAACTATTGACCTATTTTTCCAGAGCAGTCAAAAAAATGTCTCAGCCCATATCTTCTTAAAACAACCCTGTAAGGTAGGGCAATGTTATCACCATATAGTGTAGTTAGGGTTATAATCCCATTTGCGCCCATTTTGGGGATCTATTAGCCCTCTGCCATCCTGCTTATTTTTAAAGAGAGTGTAGCAGTTTAAGCGTTGGGCTAAAACTTTGGAAACCAAGGTTTGATTCCCTACTTGGACCTGAAACCCACTGGGTGACCCTTGGGCAAGTCACACTTTCTCATCCTCTGAACACATCTTGCCATGAAAAATCCACAAATAGGGTTGTCATGAGTCAGAAATGACTTGAAGGCACACAACAGCAGCATAAAAGTCTTTAAAAAGCAGGAGTGGACTTCTCAGGGTTTTTAAAATGATTACATATTATTGTCCTTAGTCTGCATCTGCACTGCAGAAATAAAGCAGTTTGTGCATCACTTTAGCTCAATGCTATGGAATCCTGGGATCTGTAGTTTGTTGGCCTCATTCCCACTACCTTTTAAACCGGATTACAATTCAGTTTGAACCAGTTCAAACGACCCTGGTTCCCACTTAAATCGATTTGCTTAAGTAATTCAGTGGGGGGGGGGGGTCATTATCCAGACCTTTTAACCTACATCTTTTTATACTGATTTTTTCCCTCGTCTTTTTCACCAAATCGATTCAATGCAAGTGTGAACCACAAGCGGATCAGAATCAATTCAAATTTGCCCTTCAGCCAGCTGGAACCAAATCATTTTGAATTAATTCATTTGTAAGTGCGAACCTCAAGTGGGTTATTTTAATGCCAGAAAATGCAATTGAGGCAAATGTAGTGGGAACCACACTCTGATGTTGAATCGATCCATCAATTCGGATCGCAAACCGATTTATCTGTAAGTGGGAATGAGGCCGTTGTGGCACCAGAGCTCTCTGACAGAGAAGGCTAAATATCGCACAAAACTACAAATCCCTGAACTCCATAGCAGGAGTTAAAGCGGTGTCAAACTGCATTGATTTTGCAGTGTAGTTGCAACTCCAGGGACCAGAGGCTCCCCAACTCCATCGGCTTCTTCGCTTGTCCTCCCAAGTCCTATGCAGTAAGAAATGAGAGTGTTGTTGTTGTTGTTGTGTGGCTTGACATTGTTTGACAATGGAGAGAAAGGGTGCGGTGGGGAAACCAGGACTGAATGATTCAGGATGCTTGAGTTTCGTTCCCAGCAGCGGAAAGAGGGTTGTGGCCTCCAATGGGTAGAGCAAAAGAAGGCTGGATGAGTCAGGCACTTTTGGTTCTTGAACTCTAGAAAAGCCTATGGAGAAAATGACTTTCATCTGTTTAATAGCCAGCTAGGAAAAAAAGGATGCATATTCATACATGGCTAAGGGCAACCATTAATTGTTCCAAAATTATAAAGCACCACAGTTGCACTGTTTTATAGCATGTTCCCACTGCAAGAAAGGAGAGAAGTCGCTTGGGTCCCCTGGTCCTTTCTTGTCTCTTTCGTCTTCTCTTGCTTCTAGCTCAGGAATTTTCCCCATACAAAGGTGCATCTACACTGTAGAAATGATGTAGTTCAGTACCACTTTGACTGCCACAGCTCCGTCCAACCAGAAGCCTGGGATTTGTAATTTGGTCAGGCACCAGCATCCTTTGGTCAGGCACCAATCCCTGGGTGCCAAAGAATGGAGCTACAGCACTTCAAGTGGGGTCAAAACTGCATTGTTTTTACAGTATAGATGCACCTGAAGTAAGGCATTCTTTGCCCGCTAGCAGAAAGAGAGGACTTCCCAAATGTCTTGTAGGTGGAAGTTCCACAGTCTGGGGGCAGCTACTCAGAAAGCCTTGTCTCCCATGTCCTCACCAAACATGTCAGTGATTTATATTATTTTAATATTATATTATATTATATATGGGTTTTTTCCCCCTCATCTCTATCTACAGTATCTATAAAATGGGGGTTCTCAGATATATATACATATACAGTTGGCCCTCTGTTTTCGTGGGACATCTATTCCAGACACACACACCCCGCAAAAATGGAAACTCGCTGATATTCAAGCCCCATAGGCTTGAATGGTGGAGCGTGTAGGTGTGCGCCATGGGCATGTGCCATGGGCATGAGCCCCATTATGTCCCCCTTCTGTTTGCTTAACTTAAGCGAGGGTGTGAATTCTAAGGCTGCATAAACGGAGGGACTACTGTGTGTGTATATATATGTGTGTGTGTGTATCTATTATATATATATATATATATATAATAAAATATTATATACAGTTGTCCCTCCCGATTTGCGAACAGTCTCGCCTGTTCGCGGATGGCAAGCAGGGAGGGACAAAATGGTGTGCATGCAGGAGCATGCTGCTATTGAAACCAATGGCAACTCCAATACAGTATTGCTGTTTTTCTGGATTTATGGGGTGGGTGGGTCCAGAACAGATCCCCTGCAAATTGGGAGGGACAATTGTGTGTATATATCTGAGAGGGCCTCGCCACCCGTATATATGGATCTGGGTATGCTTAGCCTGGAAAAGAGAAGGTTAAGAGGTGATATGATAGCTCTGTTTAAAACTTGAAGGGTTGTCATATTGAGGATGGAGCAAGCTTGTTTTCTGCTGTTCTAGAGAACAGGACCAGAAACAATGGATGCAAGCTACAGGAAAAGAGATTCCAGCTCAACATTAGGAGGAACTTCCTGAGAGTAAGAATCAAAGAATCGTAGAATCATAAAACTGTAGAATTGGAAGAGACCACAAGGGCTATCCAGTCCAACCCCCTGCCATGCAGGAACTCTCAATCAAAGACCCCCCCACACACATACACACAGAGGGCCAACAGTAGAACTCCTTCCTCAGAGGGTGGTGGAGTCTCCTTCTTTGGAGGTCTTTAAACAGAGGCTGGATGGCCATCTGTCATTGGGGATGCTTTGAATGGGAGTTCCTGCATGGCAGAAGGGTATTGGACTGGATGGCCCTTGGGGTCTCTTCGAACTCTGTGATTCAATTAACACCTTTAGAGCCGTAGTCCAACATCCAAACCACTTTACCACATTGGCTAATGTGTTTTTCTAAAACTGGTTTCAGTTTGGATTAAAACAGGTGTGGGTGGCAGTAAAGGGGACAAATCGAGGCAGTGATACTATGCAATGGAGCTGGGATACATCCCTCTTGTGCATTCAAAATACAAAAGTAATTTGCACCCTATTGATCTGGCAAAGAGGAGAGGAGAAGATGGGGCAGAATCTTGCCCTTCCCAGTTGAGTCACACAAAAGCAAACTGCTGCATCTAGCTTCCCCATTCTTCTGATTCCTTCTTGCTGGTGAAGGCTCCATCTACAGTGCAACATTAATGCAGTTTGAGACTGCTTTTTCATTCATCACTTTTGCCATCTACTTGACCCCACTGTGACGCTGCTTGGACCTGGTTTTTAAGCTGTGAAAGGGAAGGGGGCATGTGCCATCACCTTCCTTCCCACCCACCTCTTCCTCCTCCCAGCCTGGAGGTGATGCAAGAGCGGAGCATCCCTTCCAGGGCCAGACAGAGACGCACGGTGAGCTCAGGGACCGGTTGAGTAAGAAGAGAGGCTGCGGTGGTGCTGGTGCTGGTGTGGTTTTTGCTTATTTCCTGCCTGGCTGGGGATTGCCTTCACAGCTGCCTTTTCCCTTGAGTTTCGCCTCTGCCTTGCCAGTCTTCTTCTCTCACACTGGAAGCTGCTGCTCCTCCTCTCTCTATCAAGGTGAGGGATCTGCAGAGCTGCACAGGTCCTGTGGAATGGTTAACCCAAGGCAATCTCACCTGGAGCCAATCACCGGAGTGCAGGTGCCAAGAGACTAGAGTGCCAAGGCGCCCGGTCGAGTCCTTTCCTAGAGAAGCCTTTGTCCTGGCTGGACACACCTGCCCAGCCTCTTCACATTTGGTGCTTTCCATTAGACCTTCTCCTGGGTCTACACGCTAGCCATGGCCTTCTTCACTGTGGCCCCCTTCAACCTCCTCCTCATCTTCTGCCTGGCAAGGACTGTGATGGTAGTGCCAGGGCATCCTGCCCTGAAGTCACCGGCTCTGGACCCGGCGGTGCTGGATCTGCAGACTCTCCTCGCTTCAAGCACAGAAGGCGCACTGACCCGGGGCACCGTGGAAGCCCTGTTAAATATCGCCACGGCTCGTGCGCAGTGCCCAGAGGTGCCGTGTGGAAAGGTAAAGAGGGCACAATTCAGCACCAGCTCCAGGGAGAAATATTGAGAAAGACAGTTGCTTCTGGTGGGTCAAACTCCACCACGGGTGCAAAGGGCTAACAGCACCGGCAGATAGTGAGTCACTGGCCAGAGGAGAATAACACAAGCCTTAGCTGCTTTTTCGATGCAGGGAGAGATGGGTCAGCTTGTGGGAGAGGGTCCAGGGGAGGCCAGGCCCTCAAAGAAGCAGGAGGGCAGTTAGTTGAAAGATGTTAGATGCCCCATGACTCCCTGGCACAATTCTCCTGCTTCCTTTTTGCTGGTCAAGGCTGCAGCTACACTGCAAAATTAATGAAGTATGGCACTGTTTTGACAGCCGTGGTGCGACGCAGTGGAATTCTCGGATGTGTCATTTTGTGAGATATGTAGACAGCCCTGTTGGAGGGCTCTGGTGCCACCACAAACGGCAAATTCTATTCAAATAGTCAAAGTGCTGCCAAACTGCATTGATACTGCAAGGAGCCTAAATCTTCATTCTGCTCATGCCTGCCTGCCTGCCCAACCTGGGACCTTCTCTCTTGCTTCCTTCTTGCTGGTGAAGTCTTCATCCAGACTGAAGAATTAATGTGGCTTGATGCTGCTTTAACTGCCATGGCTTAATGCAGTGGATTTCTTGGGTCTGTAGTTTTGTGAGATATTTATCTTTCCCTGTCATGGTACTGCAACAAACTGCAAATCCCAAGCTTCCATAGCATTGAACAGTTAAAGTGATGTCAAATTGCATTAATTCTGCAAAGTGGCAGCAGCCAAAATCCTCATTCTTCCCATGTTTGCCTGCTCAATCTGGGACTTTCTGGATGTGTCAAACTCAGGGCCAGGTTATCAAAGAATTCAGTGGATACAATTGCCCAGCGCTGAAAGAAAAAGCTAGGGCTTGTTTTCTCTTGTTTCCCAGTCCCTAACTGGGGAATCTCCCAATATTCCTGTGATCGTCAACATTCTGGTAAAGTTACTTGAGTCATTCCTCAAAACCGCATGGAATCACGCTGTTCCAGCTGGTATGTGCCTTCAAGGGGTGTGTTGTGACACAGGGACAAAACTGCACGCAGGGACACTGTTCTTAAGATGCCACAATCGCCAAGCCCAGCCTGCATTTTCACCTCTTTTCAAGCACTTAATAACAGGCTATAAGACAAGAATGTTTTGCAATGAAAGCTTTCACTGAGAGCTAAAGCCGTGGAGTTCTTCAAACAGTGAGGAACAGGCTAACAAAGAACAGAGGAATGTTGCCATTGGCAGAAGGAGGTGGAATGGCATTGGGATACAATGGCCACGATTCCTTGGCATGAGGCATGAGGCATAAGGGTTGTATCTACAGTACAGAGTTACTCTGATTTCATACTGCTTCAAATCTCATAGCTTCATCTTTTGGAACCCTGGGATCTGTATGCAAAGGGTTCTTGTAGCACTTCTGAGAGTAATGGTTCTTGTAGTTCATGCTACCAATGTCTTTCAGTTAGTCTCAAAGGTGCTACAACATACATTTGTATACTGATTTTTCCAGACTAACATGAGTATACCTTGGGATTTGACCATATGGGATCTGTAGTTCCACAAGGGAAAACTCTTGTTGGGAGAACTCTTGTGCTGCAGTTCAGGGGAAGAGATTAGGGGTGCATCTACGTTACAGAAATAACCCAGTTTGACACTGCTTTAACTGCCATGGCGCGTTGCTATAGAATTTGTGGGATTTGTAGTTTAGTAAGACATCTATTAACTTTTATTTATAAAGTGCTGTAAATTTACACAGCGTTGTACATACAATCTTTTTAATTAGACGGTTCCCTGCCCTCAGGCTTACAATCTAAAAAGACACGACACAA
The DNA here is from genome assembly GCF_019175285.1 of Sceloporus undulatus. Taxonomy (NCBI): domain Eukaryota; kingdom Metazoa; phylum Chordata; class Lepidosauria; order Squamata; family Phrynosomatidae; genus Sceloporus; species Sceloporus undulatus. Next base: position 249,230,398 of record NC_056525.1, on the reverse strand, counting down.
AAGGAGAAGGGAAGATGGTGGAGAAGGGGATCAGGTCCAGCAGTTCTTCTCTACCTCCGATGCCTGGACCAAGGCAGATGGACTGGAGGGAGGGCTTGGCTTCTTAATGGATAGTTAGCATAGTTCTGCAACGTAGATGCACCCCTAGTCTCTTACCCTGAACTGCAGCACAAGAATTCTCCCAACATTTCCTTCTCTGGTGCCACAACAAACTACAGATCCCAGGACCTCATAGGATGCAGCCATGACATTTAAAATGTGGAATCATAGTGCTATACAGTGGACCCTTGGTATCCATTGGGTTTTGGTTCCTTGGACCCCTGGTTGATACCAAAATCCATAGATGCTCAAGTCCCATTAAATACAATGGTGTAGATGCAGTGATTTCCAAACTTTGGTTCTCCATATGTTTTGGACTTCACCTCCCTGGATTCCTGACTGTTGACTGTTGGCTTGGGCTTCTGGGAACTGAAGTCCAACACTTGGAGGACTAAGGTTTGGGAATTTCTGGTGTAGGAAAGTGGTGTGTCCCTTATATAAAATGGCGAAATCAAGGTTTGCAATTTGGAACATATACTATTATAAAATATTTTCAAGGTGTGGATGCTTGAATCCATGCATATGGATGGTGCACTGTGAATGGACTCTGGGTGTGTTAACGGTTGTTACTTGTGGTATGTTGGAGGATGCTAAATTATTGCCGTCTGGAGGAAGGAGTCCAAGACCTCCTCTTCCTTGCTCCTCTGTGGTTGCGCCAGCCATGCAAGATCCTTGCTCAACACAAAGCTGGTAAAAGCAGGCATTCCCACCCATCTGTTCTGATTGCAAGCTTGTGAATAAAATGGGGATATTAAAGCCACAGTACTGGGACAGAACCAGGAAAGTAAAGTAGTTTATTCCAGATTAATGGACATGAATTGGATCTGAGAAAGAAGTGGATTAACAAAGTGACCAAGGGCCAATGAAGTGAGATTTTTGCATCAGAGAGGGCACTGGAACAAAAGAAAGGAAATAAATACAAACTGAGTCAGCGGGTTTGGTGACTGATAAGTAACAGGATTAGCGCAGGTGTGACAGGGGAATTTGGCTCTCCCCTTCCCTTCCTTATTTTTTTTTTGGGGGGGGGGGAAATCCCACTTTTAAACCTAGGAGGAAATCCCCCAGTGACACTGTAGCATCACAGAGTTGACCTCAAGGGCCATCTAGTTCAGTGGTTCCCAAACTTTGGTCCTCCAGATGTTTTGGACTTCAGCACCCAGAATTCCTGATGGTTGGTCCCGCTGGCTGGGGCTTCTGGAAGCTGAAGTCCAAAAAAACACCTGGAGGACCAAAGTTTGGGAATCACTGATCTAGTGTGGGGAGTCTAATGGATGTGCAAAACCCACAAAATGCGAGAAATGGACACAATTAACACAAATATTAAATAACAAAACAACACAAAATGCAGAAAAATCTTAGATTTTTGTAAAGAAAAATGGGGAGTAAAAAAAAGCTCTATGAGAATTAATAAGGGTTTAACACCACTTTAAGTGCAGTCCCTCCATCCTATGGAATGCTGGGATCTGTAGTTTTACAATGTCTTTAGCCTTCTCTGCCAAAGTGTGCTGGTGCCTCACCAAACGATCAATCCCAGGATTCTGTAGGTTGGAGCCATGGGAATTAATGATGTCACACTGCATTATTTCTTCACAGTAGATGCACTCCCAGAACAGATCCCTCCAAAAATGGGCCTTTGCCATTACTCTGCAAGGGAGAGACAGACAGTTCTTGTAGTCTGGAGAAATAGTTGCAGGGAACCAACAATCATGCAGCATCTTAAAGATGAAAATATTTATTTTAGCATTAGTTTTCAAGGTTGCAACCCACTTTTTCAGATGCATAGCATATAATCTTGAGAGGTTCAGGTGCATATGGTCAGTGGACAGGGTTGCGGGTGGAATGCAGTCCTGTCCATGGGTAAAGCAGTAACATGGAATGCATACCCTCCAACAGTCTCAATTTGGCAGGAACCCTTCCAATTAATCCTCTGCCATCCCACTTTTTCAGCTGCTTTCAAAATGTCCCAGATTCTCTTTCCTCCCCCCGCTTTCATTTTAAGCAAACGTCCTTTGCTGCAGAGAGCGAAAGCAGTTTGCACACAATTTAACCCAGCAGAAGGGAAAAGCGAAGATGCTGCTTGCACTTCCCAGAAGGCTCAAGCAAAAGCAAACTGCGGCAGACTTTACCTGCTTGTGTAGTCTTCCTCACTAATAATGTTTGCCATCTTGACCACAGGTGACTTGGCCATAGGCGCCGCAATGGTCATCTGTGAAATACTGGAGGGTCTGGGAATGGTTCCAATGTCTCCAAAGAAGCCGGCATTCTTGGTGCATAACATGGCAACCTCTTTAAAATTTGGAGACAGGATTGAAAGTGTGTGAAGAAAGAGAGGAGGGCATTTGAGTCTTTAATGGTGATGCAGGTGCAGGAATGTTAGCAATCGTGCCTTTCCTTCAAGATGCCCATCCCCTTTTGCAAGTAAGCACCTCTTTACTCATTTGGTATTATTTGCAAAAGCTCTGCAGGGTACTTCAGTCTCAAACAGAATCCGGTCAATTATTAATAGCTCTTCCAGGCCTTAAACAGACCCCATTCTTCCTCCCTGATAAGAATTAATCTGCATCCCCCCCCCCCCCCCCATATTCTCACCTGAATTCAGATTGACTCTTCCTTCCCCTGAATTCCAAATTCCAAAATATTCCAAAATTCAAAACTGTCCACATGTGCAGCGGCTGGGATACGGACGCCTTTGCTTTCTGATGGCTCAATGTTCTAGAAGTGTTTATTCCTGAGGTTTTGCCAGCATCTGTGGCTGGCATCTTCAGAGAAACATCAGGAATAAACTCTTCTCGAACATGGCCACAGAGCCCAAAAAACCCACAGACATTTTGTTTCATGCACAAAATTATTTTGAAAATATTGTATATAAAATTACCTTCAGACTATAGCTATGTGGTGTATATGAAATATAAATGAATTTTATGTTTAGACGTGGGTCCCATCTCCAAGATATCTCATTATGTCCTTAAGTGCAAATATAGATACAGTATACCAAAATCCCAAACACTTCTGGTCCCGAGCATTTCTGATAAGCCAGATTCAACTTGTATAGGTTATATGCAGGCATTTGGTCAGTGGGGAAGGGCTTATTTTAAAAATAATAAATATTATGGGTACTAATATTGCAATATGTCTTTGGGATGCACACTGGATTAAAAAGGAAAAGCAAAAGCAAAAATGGTGCCCTGGAGCATGGAAATCTCACGGTGGCATAAAATCACTTGAAGTGAAGTTGAAGGTGACTTCTGGCTGCAGCTGAAGAATTTGCCTCTAAGACACTAAATAGCAGCCTCTTATGTTGATATTTAAAGAGATATTGACCATGAAAACTAGAGCTTTCCTCTCTCTCTCTCTCTCTCTCTCTCTCTCTCTCTATATATATATATATATATATATATGGCAACTATAGTCCACTGCAGAGTACATGCGCTGTTGTGCAAAAGATCTCCAGAACTGTTATTCTTGTTGTTGTGTGCAATTCTAATGCGAACCTATCATGGGTTTTCGAGGTTTGCCATTGCCTTCCTCCAAGGCTGAGGGAGTGTGGCTTTCGCAAGGTCACCCAATAGGTTTCATGGCTGAGCAGGATTTGGACCCTGGTCTCCAGAGTTATAGTCCAACATCCAAACCACTATGCCAGGCTGTCTCGCTCTAGAACTGTAAGGAAGGCAAAGAAAAACATCCAGCTGGATTGGAAACTTGGAGGGCTGCTGCCAGCCAGTGTTGACAACACTAAACTAGATGGACCAGTCTGACTTGGATCAATTACAATTTCTTACCTTTATAGTCTGAACTCTGCTGCCTGACTTCAAAATAGTCTTGGATTTTAGAATTTAGGGGGCTACAGTTTCCTTTCCCCCAAAACAACCCATCCCTTGCTGGCTGTAATCTACCATAAACATTGATTTGAGAGGGACAGCCCAAATTAATCCTCTCTCTTCCCACTTTTCATTTGCCTCAGAAATGTCCCAGTTTCCGTCTCCTCTACTTGCTTTCACCCTTTGTCATGAAACTGAGTCTGGGAACCAGGGTTCGATTCCCAGCTTGACCATGAAACCCTCTGGGTGACCTTGGGCAGGTCACACTCTCTCAGCCTCAGGGGAAGGGAATGGCAATCCTCCAGTGGACAAACCTTGTTTAGAAACCCCCATGATAGGCTCGCTTTAGGGTCGTCAACTCTGAAAGGACTTGGAGGCACATAACAACAACAACAACAACAACAACAACAACATGGTACCAATGAGATTTTTAAAGGTAAGATGAAATGGCTTCATGTCTATTGATGCCACGGTGGGGATAGCGCTGCCAGCTGCCCTTTTCTTTGTTCTGCTGAGACCATTTTTCTTTTCCTGTGTCATGTTTGTCTGCCACACATACAGCTTTTCCTGAATGGAGAGGCTTGTGTGTATGTTGATGGACTGACTGTCTTGCAACAATTAAACAATGAGACAAGCGGACAAACTTGTTGGGCATACTTTGCAACATGTTGGGACATGAGAAATCTCGCTCCTTGCTGCCTCTGATCAGGCTGAGCTGGAACAAGGACCTCTCCAAAGGAAACCAGGATTGTCTCTGCTCACAACTGATCCTGGAGTATACTTTTCTTCTTCATCTCACTTAACAGTCTGACATCTATACCAGGAAAGATTCTAGAGCAGATCATTAAACAGAGAGTCTGTGAACATCTAGAGGGCAATGCCATCATCACAAAAAGTCAGAGTCATGCCAGACAAATTTAATCTCTTTCTTGAGCATCCATCGATTGTATATAATGGGAGTTGAACTTCCACATATTCATGCCCATAGGCTTGAATGGGGTGCATGCATGCAGGGTGTTGCCCCTCTGCAGATCTCCAAGTCCGCAGACTTGGTGGGATGACTATATATGAGTGTTCTCAACTTTTATTTTTATTCAGTAATATTCTATATTTTTCTTAAATGTCCTACATTTTGCATTAAGTTGTGACATCTGGTCATCCTGGCCATGGCAGTTGAAGCAGTTTTGAATTGCATTATGTTTGCAGTGCAGATGCAGCATCAGTTAACAGTTTGGGGAGGGCTGGCTGTTACTGTTTTTGTAATTTTGCAGGACTTTCCCATCTCTTGTGCATCAAAGGCATTCAAATTTCCTGCCTCTTTTTCCCCCCATTTGATCTCTGTGTTTCAAGATGATGGGCGAAAGGGACTTTAAAGAGGCAGCCTGTGTTTGAGTTGTGAGCCTCTTCAAAAGGCTTACAAACAGTCCATCCAGGTGTGTGTATGTGGGAGGTGGGGTGGGTTTAGGATCCATTTTTAAACTACTCCAGACTATAACTCTGGAGACCAGTATTCAAATCCTCACTTAGCCATAGAGTCACACACCCTGTGATAGCTTTGCCTTAGGGCCTCCAAATGTTGGAAATGATGTATGAAGGCACATAACAACAGCAACCTGCAGAAATAATGCAGTTTAATACCTCTTTAGCTGCCTTGGCTCAATGCTGTGGAATCCTGGGATCTGCAGTTTGTTGTAGCCCCAGAGCTCCCTGACAGGGAAAACTAAAATAGCTGACAAAACTACAAATCCCAGGATTCCAGAGCAGTTAAAGCGGTATCAAACAGCATTATTTCTGCAGTGCAGGTGCAACCAAAGTCCGGATTTAAAATTACCAAGACTATCAAAGGACAAGTCTTGTTGAAGAAATGTCGATGTAAAATAGGCCTGTTACAGATACCCCCCAAAAGACCAGGGGCTGAAGTAGCCAATTGTTCCCTTTGGAGGCCTCTGAGGGTTTGACTGGCTCTTTTAGGCTACAGTCAGCCCTCCAGAGCCACAGATCGTAAATATATATTTTTAAAAATATATATAAATTTGAAATAGCAGACCTTGATTTTGCCGCTTGATATAAGGGATGCCATCGTACTACACCATTTTATACAATGGGACTTGAGCATTCACGGATTTTGGTATCCGCGGGGAAGCCTGCAACCAATAATAATAATAATAATAATAATAATTATTATTATTATTAATATATCCCGCCTCTCCCTACGGATCGAGGCAGGAGAACAGCACATATATAAAGTTACACATAGTTAAAATACATTCTCATTATACAAAGCAAAATTTAAAAACACATTAAAATACCTGTACATGTGCAATATCAAAATCTGATTCCTCATCAAGTTCTGAGTGGAGTATCATCTTAAGCCAGGGGTCGGCAACCTGCAGCCCGCGGGCCGGATGCGGCCCAGCAAGGCCTTGGGACCGGCCCCAGCCCGGTCCTGCCGCCAATTGTTGCCAGGGCCTTTGGGGGGCAATTGTCTATAGAAGCCTCAAAAACATGCATTTATATTAACATTTTTTTAAAAATTAGCAAATTTTTTCGCATATCCTCCATTTTTTTAAAAAAAGTGTCTTCCATTTGAAAATTTTGTCCTACATTTGTCCTGGTTTATTTATATATTTAATTTTTTAAAAAATATTTAATTATTTATTTTTTGGCTTCGGCCCCCCAGTTGTCTGAGGGACAGCAAACTGGCCCCCAGCTCAAAAAGATTGCCTACCCCTGTCTTAAGCTATTAAAGCAAGTCTGGGGGGTAGGCTCACCGGAAGTGATCCGTCTTGATTGCCTTCTTAAAGGCATCTAAGGTGGTAATGAGACGGATCTCCTCCGGCAAGACATTCCAGTTCTTCCCTGTAGTTCTGAGAGTGTGGGCCAGATTGTGTAGGGAGAGGCGTTCCTTCAAGTAACTCGGGCCCAAGCCATGTAGGGCTTTAAAGGTGATAACCAACACTTTGTACTGTGCCCGGAAACTAATCGGCAGCCAGTGAAGAGATCTTAAGACTGGTGTTATATGGTCAGTCCTAGATGCACCGGTGACCAATCTGGCTGCTGCATTTTGTACTAACTGAAGTTTCCGAACTTGATACAAAGGTAGCCCCATGTAGAGCGCATTACAGAAGTCTAAACAAGAGATTACCAGTCCATGCACCACTGCTTCAAGGTCCTTTCGGTCCAGGTAGGGACACAGTTGGCATATCAACTGAAGTTGGTACAAGGCACTTCTAGCCATCGCATCTACTTGAGATGATAATTGTAGTGATGGATCCAGAAGAACTCCCAGACTGCGCACTTTGTCCTTTGGGGGAAGTATGACCCCGTCCAGGACTGGTTGAAAAATTTCCATCCCAGGACTTGGGGAACCTATCGCCCCAAACCCAGAAGATACCAAGGGTCCACTGTCATAATAATAATAATAATAACAACAACAACTCATTATATATAATGAGACTTGAACATCCATGGATTTTGGTATCCATGGGAAGTCCTGGAATCAAATTCCAGTAGATACCAAGGGTCCACTGCATTAATAATAATAATAATAATACCCTATTATATATGATGGGACTTGAGCATCTATAGATTTTGGTATTCACAGGGGATCCTGGAACCAAAACCCAGAAGACACCAAGGGTCCACTGCATTAACAACAACAACAACAATAATAATAATACCCTATTGTATATAATGGGACGAGCATCCACAGATTTTGGTATCCACAGGTGAACCTGGAACCAAAGCCCAGAAAATACCAAGGGATGGGTCCACTGTAATACCCCATTATATATAATGGGACTTGAGCATCCATGAATTTTAGTATCCACGGCAGCTCTTGGAACCAAACCTCATCAAGGGTCCGCTATAACAACAACAACTGCAACAGCAACAACAATGCCCCATTGTCTGGAATAGGACATGAGCATCTATGGACTTTGGTATCCACAGGTGTCCTGGAACCAAAGCTCTGCGCATACCAAGGGCCCACAATATTTTCAGAGTGAGAGTCTAAAACCATGTGACTCCCTCCGGGGAAAAGGAGGTGCTTCCCCCAACTCTTGGAATTTGTCTTCCCTGTTTTTAACACTGCAATGAGTAACAAAAATAAGTAACTTTTTAACACTGCAAAAAAGAAAGAGGAATAAATTACTTTTTCAAAGCATAATGCTCTAAGCTCTGCCAATTCCAAACTTTGAAAGCCCCCAAATCGATATTCATTTTTCTACTGTTACTCTAGATACTTTAGGTATTTTCAAGATGACAGAATGGCTATCGCAGTTATTTTCTTTCGGAATGAATAATTTCTATATTGGAAAGAACATTGTTTTGCACTTCATGCTTCTTTCATTACAAGTCAAGTTTTACCCTTGACTTATCCACGGATCATATCAAAATCCATAATTTTGGCCCCAAAGCTTGCCCTTGACTTATATGTGAGGTTGACTTATAGCCGAGTATATACGGGTAAATAAACACAATTACTATTCACCAGAAAGTCCCTCCCCATGAAAAGGACCTGAGAACTATCCAAGGTGGTATCCCATTTAGGCTTCAGCATCTTGGATACCTTCCTTAAGTTCGGTCTAAAACCCAGAGCAGATTCATTGACTCAGTAGGTAATGAACTAGGGACTGGGAAGAAAAGGCACACACCTTTCTTCTCTTGGAAGGCAAGGAGGGGTCTGCCTCATCTCACCCCAAATGGACCTGCAGGACGCAAGCATTCATGCTGGACAAACAGCAGATCAGCCGGGCAAGATTCAAGGACAGTGTTGTTTTCCTGAGCCAAGCAAACTAGATGGGTCCAGTTGCTGGCTAAGCAGATAAGCCTTTTGAAACTTTGGAGCCGGGGAGCATGGGTTCAGGTCCTGCCACCTGGGTCATTTATGCTCCATCATGTGCTGATAATAACAGAAAACACCCACAGTTTGGCCTTTGTGCCTGGCTTCTGAGCATGGTCCAGGCTAGACTGCTATCTGGAAACAGTGGAAAATGTGTAGGTCCTTGTTTTTCTTCTAAAGAGATTTTCAGTGCTTGAAAAAAGTTACTTTTTGGAGGCTAGCATTTTCCAACCAGCATGGATTTTCAATTACATTTCCAAGCTTGTTGTTATTGTTGTGTGCCTTTGAGTCATTTCCGACATGTGACGACCCTAAGGCGAAACTATCATGGGGTTTTCTTGGCAAGTTTCTTCAGAGGGGTTTGCCATTGCTTTCCTCTGAGGCTGAGATATTGTGACTTAATAATAATAATAATAATAATAATAATAATAATAAAATTTTATTTATATCCCGCCCTTCCCAAGATCAGGGCGGCTTACAACAAAGGTTAAAAACAATGGTGCCATAAACAATATAAGAATACAATTACACAGGCTAACCATACATCAATAAAAACAGTCAATAAAACTAACAAAATTAAAAGCCCCTTAGCCCAACCTCTTGGCCACGGAAGAGGAGGGAGGCCCCAGGATCAGTCAGTGGATTACATTGGATGAGCCAGGATTTGAACCCTGGTCTCCATAGGGTTCAATTCTTTACTTGGCCATGGAAACCCACTGGAGACCTTGGGCAAGTCACACACTCTTAGCCCCAGATAACCCTTTGATATGGCCTTAGAGTTCCCATGAGTTGGAAATTACTGGAAAACACACAATGACAGCAACAACAATGGTGGTAATGAAGGCTGCACTGGAAGCCTGGATGGGTCACACATGGGATTTTATTATACAGGACGGATCCCATGCAGAAACTGAATATAAACTGGGGAAAAAACTGCAAAAGTTTTCAGATGATGCTGGGGGTTGACCCAAACAGAAAGTGGACAAAACCCACAAAAGCGGGTTGATTTTCACACAACACAAGGGTTAATGATCATTAATGCGACATTAACCTGAATGGAAAGTAGACAAAACCCCCTCTTTTTATTTTTGGAAATCCCAAAAATAAAAAGGAGTGGGCTTTGTTAACTTTCCATTTGGGTTAATGTCACGTTATTGCTTATTAACCCCAATGTGTCTGAAAATCAACCCACTTTGGCAGTATTTTCTCCGGATTTTTAAACCCTGTTTCTGCACAGGATCCGTCCCATGGGATAAACTCCATAGTCAGGCCCCATAGTCAGGCCCCATAGTCAGAGTCTAAACGGTGGTCTCTTGCAGAGCTCAAAGATCAGCCTTTACTGTCCAGTTTTATAGCATCCTGGTCAATGCAAGGATCCTACTAACTTGTAGGGATCCTTGTTGACAGTCAACATGGTGCAGCAGTTTGAGGATTGGACTATGACCCTGGAGACCATGGTTCAAATCCTCACCCAGCCACTGAAAACCACAGAGTGACTTTGGGCAAGCTCCACTCTCTCAGCCTCAGAGGATGGCAAAGGCAAAGCCCCTCCATTTAAATCTGTCCACAAAAACCTCCTCCAAGCTCTCCACAAATATACTAGCAGCATCCCAGCTGCAAAAGCAGCACATCCTTAAGCAAAACACATGTCATGCTGTGAACCACTTTAGTTTTCTGAATAAAGCTTTCTGAACGGCTGGAGCTTGTGTCTCCGAACTGAAATCAGTCACCCGTCAACCCGGTCAGTGGACATTATTGTGCAAAACTATCCCGGTTTATGCTATGCTCTTATGAATTTTAAGGGTTTTTTTTTAAGTAATGAGAATTAATAGAAACTTAAGCAAAGGGGGTCCTTGTTATCCGCTGGGGTTTGGTTCCAGGATCCCCTGCAGATAACAAAATCCACGGATGCTCAAGTCCCATTAAATACAATGGCATAGCAAAATGGTGTCCCTTATATCAAATGGCAAAATCAAGGTTAGCTTTTTGGCATTTATACTTTTTTTTGACTATTTTCAAGTTGTGAATTTTTGAATCCGTGTATAAAAAATCCATGGATACCGAGGGCTGCCGACTTTAACTGAATAATAACAGACACAAGGAGTTGTTGCTATGTGCCTTCCAGTTGTTTCTGATTTATGATCACTCTAAGGCAGGGGTTCCCAAACTTTGGTCCTCCAGATGTTTTGGACCATAGTTCCCAGAATTCCCGACTGTTGCCAAAACTGGCTGTGACATCTGAGAATTGAAGTTGAAAACATCTGGAGATGCAACGTTTGGGGACCACTGGCCTAAGGCAAACCTATCCTGGGGTTTCTTGGCAAGAGTTGTCCAGGGCCTCATTCACAATACCTTTTAAACCGGATTGCAAATTGGTTTGAACTGGTTTAAATGACCATGGTTCACACTTTAACTGGGACGATGAAGCAATTTGGAGAGAGGGGGGCATGCGCTAGACCCATTTAACCCACATCTTTTTGACAACAATTTTTTCCATGTCTTTTTGGCTAAATCAGTTCTGTGCAAGTGTGAGCCAGGCAGATGTGGATTGGAATCGATTTAAATTTGCCCTTTGACCAGCTGGAGCAGGTCCATTTTGAATTGATTCATTCGTCAATGTGAACCACAAGTGGGTTATTTTAGTTTATTTTGCAGCAAGAAAATGCAATCGGGGAAAATGTAGTGTGAACCATGCTCCGCTGCTGAACTGGTCAATTGGTTCAGAGCACAAAGCAATTTATTTGTAAGTGGGAAAGCAGCCCAGAGAAGGCTTGCCATTGCCTCCTCCTGAGGCTGAGAGAGTGTGACTTGCCTAAAATCACCCTGTGGGCTTCCGCAACAGAGCAGGGATTCAAACCCTGGTCTTCAGAGCCATAGTCCAATGTTCAAACCACCATGCCATGTCACATCTCCAACACTGGAGCAACTGAACACTTCTCACATGCTGTAATGAGCAACAGGAACAAATATATTGGCAAAAATGAATTCCAAGCTCCATTTAAAGATATGGAATACATAATTCCCTTTTTCTTGTGATTCAGTCATGTGTATCTCTCAGTCATTTCCCTCCTGGTGACATGCGCTTACCACAAGATTTACTCTAAGAATGACATTATCACTTCCTAAAATGTGATGCGACCCAATGATGCAATTTGCAACAGACCCAGGAAAGGAGGCAGAAGCATGATCAAGGGTCGCTCGGTTGGCTGCGTCTCAAGCAATTTCTCTCTCTATATTTATTGAACATATATATCCATATCAAACAATAAGCATCACACCACAATTTAAAAAACCAAACAATAAAAAATACTACAATTATTATTATTAACCTTTATTTATAATGCGCTGTAAATTTACAATTTTACAAGGCAAGCAAACAAACAAAAGGGGGGGGGAGAACCCCGATGTATAAATGAAAGAATACATACTTAATTGACATTTATCAATCTCCCATACCTTACCATCCTTCACCAAGAGTATAACAGATAAGCAATATTTCTCTTCTTATAACTATTCTTATTAAGCTTTATTTATAGAGCGCTGCAAAGAATGAAATAAAATAACATGAGCCTTCCTAATGTGTACATTCTATAAAAATAATTTAACATAAAATACATTAATACATATTAACATTAAATAATAAAATATAGCAGGCCACAAATAAAAAAATACACCTGGAATAACAATCAAGTTATTCTTCAATTCTTCATCTACTCTTCCTTCTTTCCACTAGTTATTTCATGCTGTCCTCATCCCCTCTTTTCTCTCCTTATCTCTCTCTCTTTTGGTCTTTTCTTTACTCTCTTTCTTTCACCACTCTTCCTTTCTTCACTCCTCCTTCTGTTCTCTGGAGTTTATCACACTAGCAAGATCTTGCAGGAAAATGGGAGTTAAATGCGATTTAAAGTACATTTGAATTTAAACAAAACTTGCAAATACGAAGAGTTTATGACACCAAATTGCTTCTAAAACAAAATAAAGTGATGTTAAACCGCAGCTAAAGTGGAGAAAAGCGGCAACTTTTTACTTTCGAGATGTTCTAAAGCTAAAAAGCTGCCGTTTTTCTCTGCTTTAACTGCGGTTTAACTTCGCGTTATTTCACGTTAACTGCAACATCATGTGATAAACTTCAGGCATTTCCAGGTTTTCTTTGCGTCAAATTGCGTTTAAATCCCATTTGCCCGTGGGATCTCACTAGTGTGATAAACTCTGAAGTCTTTATCTTACACTCTCCTCGTTTAATCCTCATTCATTTCTCAACAAACGCATTGGTTATGCTGCACACTAATATCAGGGGACTGATTTCAGTTTCATCTCCAAATAACCGGAGGCACAAAATGTTAAAAGCATGCAAATTTCTGAGCTACGCAGAACTCCTCATCACATAACGTAACTCTGTTCTCTCTTTTTTCCTTTTCCAGTGCATCACTGCTCCAGACATCTTTGCGCTCACAGGGAAGAAAACATCTAGCGATGCCAATCTCACCTCTTCGGAGATCGTGCCATTTTCGGCTGCTCTCGTATTTTATTTCTCCGATCCGGCGGCAGCCTGCCAGGCGGTGACAGGGACCCATTGGGTTGATGAGGTCCACAATTTTCAGACCAGATTCTCCCAAGGAAATCCTATGGGAAGACCCATGCAGGAGAAAGCGGCTGAGCTGATGGGGACCATCCAAGAAAATATCAAAGGCAGTGACAGAGAAAAGGAGGTAAGGAAGACAGCGGATGTTGGTACTGCAAGGGAAGATATTGCCTTGTGGCATATCCCACTTCCAGGCATGACCCTGATTCACAGCTTGGAAAGTCTACTTTCTTTGGACTGTGGCTCCCAGAACCAACATCGCCTTAGGAATTGTGGTTTTATTTGTCATCTTCAATGACAACTTGTCATTTATTTCTCATTTAAGTCTCCCTGATCCAGAATTCGAAAATCCGAAATACTCCCAAAAACAAAACTCTTTCAATGAGCAGCTGAGATAGCGATGCTTTATTTTCCTGCTGGGTCAATGCACATGACTTTTGTGTTTTGTAATTTATTTTATTAATTTTGATAATAATAATAAAAGATAAGTTTTGAAACATAGCAATGAAATCTTACAAAGCTTACAAAACACAAAAGTCATGTGCACTGACCCAGCAGGAAGTTGGGGGTCACTTTGTACGCCGGGTTGAGCCCGGCAGCCCCGCGGCTGGGCAGGCGTGCGCATTCTCTGGGCCACTGGCCTCTCAGGCCTCTGGAGGCCTGGGAAGCTGGCAGCCTCACGCCGGCTTCTAAGAGGCCTTTGGAGGCCCCTTGAAGCCGGCGTGCGTGTGCACGGCTGGTTGCTGCGCTACTCAGGAGGAGGGTAGCCTTATACGGTGAGTATAGGCTAAACCCTAGATTTTTATTTTAAAAGTTGTAGGTCATCTTATACGCCGGAAAATATGGTATATAATATTATATACATATATGTATAAAGTAGAGCCTGTGGTAGTACATGTAAAAATGCCATGGATAGTTGAATCTGTGGATGAAGAATCTGTGGATATGGATGGACAAGTGTATTTAAGGCACTTATTTATCACCAAGGCCCCCAAGATGTGCTGCAGAATGGACACAAGCACTTCAAAAATGTTTTGCAAAAACTAAACATCCATTAAAACCAGACTAAACCTCTCTCTTAAAAATAGTATTAAAAGCAGAGAAACTGTTTAAAAAACCACCAGCTGGACCAGGCATCCCTAACTTTTTAAGAGCCAAATTCAATAATACAGTAGTCTTTGCTGCAGCGGAAGACCTGACTTTCAACAGTTGAGGCATCCTCTGGCATAATGATGCTCAGGAGTTTATCACACGAAGGAGATCGGGAATTTATCCCGTGAACATCCTGGGGGAAAATTACGTGAAACGATTTCACACGACGTTTGCCCAAAACCCGCCATTAAAGTTACAAAGAAGCATTGATGTGCATCTTTTTTTACTTTTGGGATTTCAGTGATGTCACTTTATTTGCGCAATTGCGTGTGTGATAATCGTTTGCGCAATCACTTGCCACTTCCGCTTTATTTACAGGACGCTTTAAATGAGCTTTAATCTCTCTTTAGTGCCAAAATTAGCCCCGGTGTCATAAACTCCTCCGATGGGGAAAGCATTATCTGTAGAATTTCTGCCTTTCACCCAACTCTTAAAAGGAAGGAATGATTTTCTTTGGTACACAGTTTTAATTGCGGGGGTTAAACTAAAATTCTCTTTTGCTGACAAATATCTCAGCTCTTAAGATCCAGATGGAAGGAAAGGAGGAAGCAACAGGGAGTGGCTATAAATGAAGTTTGCACAACCCAAACCATGCGCTGTTTTAAGCAACGACAGGCAAAAATGAGCTGGCGCATGCATGCTTTAAGCATTGCTCAAAAGAGGAAAAATTCCACAAAGCATGACTGTGATGTCAAGTCTGTATACAACATACAACCCTAAGAAAAAACAGGAACTCTCTCGAGGAAAACAAATGAAGTCTAAATATGGAAATATATATTTATATACCACTATAGAATAAACAATTAACAATGTCAATGCAGAGTAATGCAAAATGTAATAATAATTATTAAGTGTACATTTTCTGGATCAATACCAATTAGACATCGTTTTGAGAACGCATTCAAGAATCTAATATTATGACATGATATTAACGTAATAGTCTTTAATCTTTGAAGCGCATAACAAAGTGGAGCAACAAACAATTACAACAGAGTAATCTCATGAAAAAATAATGTAATGAAAACAAAACGATAGATAAAAATGTGGGTAAATGAGTCCTAGTCAGTAGTAAATTGCTGTATACAAATCTATGTACAACTCTTACATATGCTCAGAACTACCTACTTTTAAATTGTTATTTGTGTTTTATGGTCTATAATCTTTTAATGGATTTTTGTGTTTTCAATGTTTATTGTTTTAACCTTTAAAATGTTTAATTGCTTTTAAAATAACTATATATTTATACTTTCATCACAATTTTCATATAGTTTTTATTCTGCATTGTTTTAGAGATATTGTTAGCTGCCTTGAGTCTCATTGATATAATGGACTAAAATAATAACAATATATACACACGAGATGTTTGGAAGTCACCTAATCTTTTCTAGTAAGGTATCAAGTGATTTCTTTCACTCTTAAAATATAAGAATAGCAGTTTCGGTCTTTCAATACAACAGAATGGACTTTCTGGCTTTTATTGTTAAGAAAGGCATAAAACGATGCTAGCTTGGTTGCTGTTGTCGTCCTTGATTTATAATGTCCGTTCGCACTGCACAGTTGTAGCACTTTGATGCCACTTTAACTGCCACGGCTCCATCCTCTTGAACTCTGGGATTTTGTAGTTTGGATGGGGCTAGAACTTTGTGCCAGAGAATTCTAAATCCCTCACAAAACTACAAATCCCAGGATTCCAGGGATGCTGTCAAAGTGGGACCAAACTGCTATAACTGCGCAGTGCGAAAGCCACCAGGAGGAAATCTAAGACTGTGGCCACACTGCAGAATTAAAGCAGTTTGACACCGCTTTAACTGTCATGGCCCTGTCCTATGGAATCCTGGGATTTGTAGGTTTTTTGGGACACCTGACAGAGAAGGCTAAATAGCTCACAAAACTACAAATCCTGGGATCCCATAGCATGGAGCCATGGCTGTTAAAGCAGTGTCAAACTGCACTAATTCTGCAGTATAGATGCAGCCTAAGATCATGGATCTTTGGGTCTCTTCCACACGGTGCAGTTATACCAGTTTGATTTAACTCCTGTTTATGGGATTTATGGTTTTGCAAGGTCTTTGTAGTTGTCTCCCTCTGCCTCCCCAGATTACAAATCCCAGGATTCTATAAAATGCAGCTGTGGCAGTTAAAGTGGTACAAAAAGGCTATAATTGAGTAGTATGGAAGGTACCCAAGGTCCTGTGCTTCCTTTCCTTCTTCATGTTGACTTCCCCTATTAATAACATTCACTAGCCATTCTTTTGCCCTGGCTTTGAGCATCTTAAATAAAATGGTGGGGATGGGGAAATCCAGTAGTCGGAATGAGATATTGTAATGACTAGCCTCTTCTTCATGCTCCTTTACTCTCTTTCCCAGTCTTGTGCAGGAGTGGCCCAGATCCTAGGAAACAGCACACTGATCTCCAACCGCATAACCTCCGATCTATCTGAGCAGGTGCTGGTGGCCATTGCCTCTCATGCGCTGAAGGGCGGCTGCTTCCGTGCCCTTCCTCCTGAGAGTTACTTCGTAGAATACATCTTCCAGCGCTACAGCAATGGGACTCACAACTTCACACTGGCAGGTAAAGTGATGATGAGTTTTGAGAGGTGATGATGGAGAGGCTGGAGACCCAGAGAATGTAGGCTAAGATCAGTGTTCCCTTTTGGTTTGCCACAGGTTTGACCGAACTCATGGAGGAACTGGAGGTTGGCTCAGTAGCCATGCATGGGCATCATGATCACAGCGGCCATGATCATGGGGCACACGACCATGACAGCCACGACCATGATGACCACCATGACCACGCACATGAAGGAACTGGACATGATCATTCAGAAGAGCATAGTCATGACGATCATGAAGACCATCATGGTCATGATCATGGCGGTGAAACAGATAACCATGATCACAGTCATGGCAATGAAACCGACCACCATCATGGTCATGAAACCAACCACCATGATCATAGTCACGGCAATGAAACCGACCACCATCATGGTCATGAAACCGACCACCATGATCATAGTCAAGGCAATGAAACGGACCACCACCACCATGGAGATGAGATGGACCACAATCATGGCAATGAAACAGATCCTCACCACCTTCATGAAAATGAACCCCACCATGATGACGAAACAGAGCACCATGTAAACAAAACAGGAATCAGTCTTGTCCGCCGGAGGAGAAGCCCTGGAGAACAGGATGCCCATCATCAAATTTGGGACAAGGTAAGAGACATTGGCAGGAATCCACAACTGCAGTTATGAATGCATAACCTAGAGTTATTCATATTCATGATCTCTACATATCCAGACCCCCATTTTCTCTCCTCTCTGTCTTCTGAGTGGAGTGTACACTACATTTGTGCTTTGAATTCAGTCTGCAGCAATTGGAGCAAGATAAGGGGAAACTGGTAGGAGGAGAGGGAAACCAGGACATTTTCAAAGCAGCTGAGAAAGTGGGAATGCAGAGAATTGGACTGCCCCTGCCAAGCTGGCATAGCTGGGGGGCATATGGCTGGATCTGATGCTTAATGCATGCTTAATGGCCATCACCAGGACCTCTCCTATGTGCAATACTGTAGGGAATACAGAGGGAATACAAAAGTCCCCTAAACTTGCTTTACTAGGCAGCAGACATTGTGAGCAACACGGACCTATTCTTAGTTTTTTGTGGGTTTTTCGGGCTGTGTGGCCATGTTCTAGAAGAGTTTATTCCTGACATTTCACCAGCAATGGACCTATTCTCTTGTTGATCAGGATGCAGCAGACTGATGTTTCCTCCCATCTCCTGCCAGGGATCTCCAGGGTGACAATCAGAAGCAGGATCTCTGTCGCAATTCCTCCTTTCACCAGAGATCACTGGAAGGAAAGGGATGAGAACATCAGTCTGCTGTGTCCTGATAGACATGAGAACAGACCTCCATCGATGACAGCAGTGCCTACCTCGCAAGTGAAAATGGATAGGGTAGGGGTGAGCCTGCAGATGATACTTAATTATGTATACTTCGCTAAATAGCTGATTTAAGCCATCATCTGTTACATTGCAGTAAAGGTAGAAGATAATATTGGAATCACTAGGTACCAATCGCAATAGAGATTCCCGTTGGTTTTCCATCACTCTGGAAGGGTCTACTTGTCTTCCCTGTTCTGCAAAAGAGAGGAATAACTGACTGGAACCTCCTGTACCCTCAAAGCTTAGAAAGTATTGCTAAAATGAAACTGGTCAAATAAAAAAGAGTACAGTCCTTTAATACATATTGGTTTGTTTTTTTACTTCCAAAAAGATTTGCATTTCATATAGAAAATAATGGCTTGCATCAGGGAGAAGCATACATCTTTCCATGCAAAGTTTTGCATTGATGGTGCTGCACAACTCTGCTGTTGAATGGCAATATAGTGCAGGTGAATGCACAACCAACTGTGCAATCCAATGCACAGTGCATGAGCCATGGCACTGAAAATGCCACTCCACTTCTGCAACTTTGAAATGATTGCTTCCAACCTATATGTGAGGGCTCCCAAGAGTGAAAATGGGAGAGGGTTCCTTAACTTTAATAGTTGTGAGACCCAGCATGGCATAGTGGTTATGCTGTACACTGGATTGGGAGATGAGGGTTCAAATCACCACTCAGCCATGGAAACCCAGTGACTGACCTTGGGCAAGTCATGGTCTCCCAGAGAGCAAGGAACTGGAAACAAGATGGCTCTTGAGAAGGCCACTGCAGCTGACAGATCTGCCAAAGAACCTCTTACCAAGAGGCCAAATCAATATTAAAGGCATAATTTCAGAGGCAGGTTAAAAAGTATTTCCCATTTGTCTTGTGGCTGTGTTCCATTCCAGGTGTGCCTCAGCCCTGATGATCTTTTGGAGATTTATGGGATCGATGCTGGAGTAGGGATCTCCCCTCCTGATTTCACGCGTCTGAGCCCAGCTTTGGTGCAAATGAGGCTCAGCCAGGCCTGCTCCATCTCCCGGAGCGCTCCTCTTGACGGCCGTCTCACCACAGCAGAGAGTAAGACCATCCTCACAAAGACCCCTTCATGTGTCTCCAAGATGATTAGCAAAAGGGTCACTGGTTCCTCCAACTTGTTCAAAATTTAACATCTGTGTGAAGTCGAAGGCTTTCATGGCCGGCATCCATCGTTTTTTGTGGGATTTTCAGGCTATGTAGCCATGTTATAGAAGAGTTTATTCCTGACGTTTCGCCAGCATTTGTGGCAGGCATCTTCCTCTGAAGATGCCAGCCACAGATGCTGGTGAAACGTCAGGAACAAACTCTTATAGAACATGGCTACATAGCCTGAAAAAACCCACAAAAAACTATTTAATATCTGTGTTGGGTATCTCCCTGGAGTAATTCTACCTGGTTGAAATGGCTGGCAGGTGAGGGAAGAGCCTTCTTGGTGGTGGCACTCAAATCATGGCATACCCATCCCCTCCAACCTTTCAGAGATACAAACCAGGATGCATTTAGCCGGGCAGCCTCAAGGTGCGGTCAAGATGGCAAAAGTTATTAATGAGGAGGAACACGCAAGTTCTGAGGGTGCATCTACACTGTAGAAAGAATGCAGTTTGACACCACTGTAACCGCCACAGCTACATCCTACAGAATCCTAAGATATGTAGTTTTGTGAGGCACCAGGACTTTTTAGCAGAGAAGCCTTAAAGACTTGTAAAACTACAGATCCTGGGATTCCATATTATGGAGCTGCAACGCTTAAAGTGGTGTCAAACTGCATTCTTTCTACAGTGTAGATGCCCCCGTAACTGAGTGTAAAGTACTTTTGAATGCTGAACTCGGTTTGCCGTGCTTTGAATTCAAAACTGTGCTTTGAATTCAATTTTCAGCAAGATGAGGGGAAAGTGGGAGGAAGAGAGGGAAATCAGGACATTTTAAAAGCAGCTGAGAAGGTGGGACAGCAGAGAATTGGGACTGTTCCTGCAAAAGCCATTCTGTACAAATCTTGCCAAGAAAACCCCATGATAGGTTTGTCTTAGGGTCTGGAGAGGCTGTTGGCCAAGCAGGAAAGGTAGGCAAGTTTTTCTGCCCGGCCAGCTGCCATCTGAGACCCCAAAGGCAACCCCTTCCCACAAGCTGCTGTTGATGGGGGTGGGCTTCTGCTGCCACCCAAGTCCCGACAGCCCCTTCTGGGTCTGGGCAAATACTCACCAGCATCTCTGCCAGACCTGGAATCAACCCTTTCTCACCAATGGCCAATGATGTGGATCGGCTCCTTCCAGATCTGGTCAAGTGTTTGCCAGGAGCCCTGCCAGACTAAGAAGGCAGAGCCTTAACAGCGTTCACCCCCACAGTGGCCTCCAGTGGGTTTCCACAAGACCCAAAAGGAGCTGCTAGCCAGCAGCAGAACCTCACCCCCACCAGTGGCCACAGCCGATGGACAGCAGAGATGCCTTTGGGATGGACGAGAGTGACTGTCCCATCCCACCTGAGGTGTCACCTGGTGCATCCCTTACTCTCCGCACTCCCATATTGATGCCCCTGTCAGGGCCGGTGTTCTCATCCATGGTGTCCAGAAAGGATGTGTTTGGAGTGGGTAATCCGCTTCTTTGCCTCCCTGTCTAGCAATGTTTTGACTCTTCTTTCTTTGTGTTGTTCCTTGCTTTCCCAGAGTACATCTATGGCTCTCTGGCCACTCTGGTGATCTGCCTGTGTGCCCTCTTTGGCATCGTGGTCCTCCTGTGCACAGCTTGCATCAGCGCCTACCAGTATGTGATCCAGCTCTTTGTCAGCCTGGCTGTGGGGTCGCTGACCGGGGACGCCATGTTGCACCTCATCCCCACGGTCAGTGTGGGTCGGCATAAGGATGCTTGAAGAGGGACATGTGGTTTGGAGGGGTCTTTGTGTGCTGGGCTGATCCAGAATTGGACTACCAGTAATCAGATCTTTACAGGGATCATGGCAGAAGGGACAGTGAAATAATACATGGGCATCAGAGGAGTTTATCACATGGGAGGAATTTCTCTTAATTTTGAATGAAAAGAAAGTGGGGCCAGAACGCATTTACGTGAATTCGCTAGTTCAGCGAATGTACGTGAATTTGAATTGCGTTCGAACTGATTGTTTTGGGACCCCAATCGAGCCACCTCCCCACTGTTTCATTGCAGTTCTTGGGCTTGCATTCCCACTCCCATGGCGATGGCCATGCGCATGACCACCACGGAGCCGAGGGCCATGACACTCTCTGGAAGCTTCTGGCTGTCCTGGGGGGCCTCTACCTCTTCTTCCTCCTGGAGAAGTTCTTCATCCTCCTGGGACATTCCCACTGCGAGGTGAGTTGCCTGTTTCTTTGTGGTCTGAGGGAGCTGGTTTGGTACTTTATAAGTCAAGGATGGGATTTTTTGTGGGTTTTTCGAGCTATGTGGCCATGTTCTAGAAGAGTTTCTTCCTGAGGTTTCACCAGCATCTGTGGCTGGCATTTTCAGAGAATGCAGTGTGTGTGTGTGTGTGTGTGTGTGTGTGTGTGTGTGTGTGTGTATTCTCCAGGTAAGCATTCTCTAAAGATGCCAGCCACAGATGCTTACGAAACCTCAGGAAGAAACTCTTCTAGAACATGGCCACATAGCCCGAAAAACCCACAAAAAACTTTGGATGCCGGCCATGAAAGCCTTCGACTTCACTCAAGGATGGGAATCATGTTGCTCTCCAGATGTTGCACTACGACACCCAGCATTCCTTACCATTGACTGTGCCAGCTAAGGATGCTGGGAATTGCAACCCAACATCATCTGGAGGTCCTGAGCAATTCCCATCCCCCCCCCCCCCCCATGTCAGCAGTGGCAAGCTGGCTAGACTGTTTTTAATGTAGTTGTAATTTTAATTTTAATGTAAATGTAATTGTCAATTTGTTATGGATGTTTTTATATTGTTGTACACCGCCCTGATTATATAGAAGGGCGGTATAGAAATAAATTTTTTTATTATTATTATTTATTTATGATTCTATTCTCTCTCCATAGGAATCATCAGAGTCCAGCAAAGGCCACCAGTGTGACCACGGACTGTCTCTGCAGTTGTACCAGGATGAGATGAAGAGGAGGAAGCTGGAGAAAGGAGCCTCTAATGCTGACTTGGTAATTTGCCCGTCCTAATGGCAGAGATGTTCCCCTGAAATACAGCCTTCAGCACCTGGGATTCGTTGGCGGTCTCCCAACCAAGTACTAACCAGGGCTGACCCTGCTTAGCTTCCAAGATCAGACAGGATCTGGTGCCGTTAGGAAATATAAATGCTATTACTATTGCTACACTGAAGCACCAGAAAGCAAAAAATGTCACTATCTCAGTCACCCCTGAAAAAGTCTGGAGTATTTGGGATTTTGAAATTCCAGATAAGGGAGAGGCAACCTGAATATGCAAAGAAAAAGGACAGTCAGAGGGACTCTGAGAATGCAAACCGAGCAAATATGAGTTCTAGATGTGAACAATTTTCAGTGCCTTGCTCTCTGCAATGTTAGAAATTTGGGGAATACTTATAAGTAAAAATACTAATAGTGGGGGACAATGCCCTAATTTTGCCCCCTTCTCCCCATAGCCTCACCATGGAAAGGACCCTGAGCTTTTGCACCCGCCTGAGATGAGGCTGAGCTTGGAAAGGCAGGTTCACCTCTTTGCCTCCTGTGACAAGCCACTCACCTTCCCTTTCTGTCTGCCTCTCCTTTTGCACAGGTGGCTGCGGAGGAGGAGGACAGTTTCAGGCACCACCAGAAGAAGGAGCATAGCCGGGGTAAGGAGACCCATCCTCCTCCAGCTGATACACTCCCATAATACTAATACTACTACTAATAATAATTTCTTACCTGCCTCTCCCCAAAGCTCAAGGTGGGGTAAAACATAGATGCAAATCTAATATACAACTAAATACCTAAAACCATTTAAATACATTTTTACTTGTTTTCAAAACATTAAAAAGATTAACACACACATTTAATTGCCCTACGCCATTCTATAGTTTAAATTAATACATACAGTCATCCCTCCTAATTTGCGAATTTGGAATTCGCGAATTTGGTTATTCACAAGGTCTCTCCAGACCCCTCCCATGCCTGGAACAGTTTTGGCCACATAGTCCAAGAACCCCCCCCCCCCCACACACACACACACACACAACCCTCTTGTCTTGTCTGGATCAATTTGGATCCAGTTCCATTTGTTTTTCCTCATCCAGCTCATTACCTCTTCCAGGCATTTATTCAGAGGAGCAACACTAATCATCCTTGAGGTTTTCAGCATCAAGAAATTGTTTTGATGAAATAACTCCTGGGGAGTAAAACACAGGGTTTTGTTGTTGTTTTGCCAATTAAACCTCCTTCCCTGATTGCATTTGACATTTCCTCTCTTCATCTTTTTGGATAAATCGGTTCCGCGCAAGTGTGAACCAGATGTGGATTGGAATTAATTTAAATTTGCCCTTTGGCCGGCTGGAGCAGGTCCATTTTGAATCAATTCATTCGTGAATGTGAACCACAAGTGGGTTATTTTACAGGGAAAAAAATGCAATTGGGGCAAATGTAGTGTGAACAGTGCTCCACTGTCAAATCAATCCATCCATTCGGATTGCAAACCGATTTATTTATAAGTGGGAATGAGGCCCACAAGGGCCATCCATTCCAACCCCTTCTGCCATGCAGGAAATCACAATCAAAGCATCCCTGACAGGTCCTATGTCAGAGTCTAGAAAACATATTTTAGGGACTACCATTCCCCAAATCCCTGCTGACTGAGGATTCTGTAGTCCGAAAAGTAATTTTTGCATGCTCCGTCCTAGATCCTGGCATCTCATCAACAATCTCCAGCTGAGATTTCCTTCCCATTCGCTGGGAAGTTTGCTTGTTTTCATCACACCTGAGAATTGTCATTAAGCCCCATATATGCTATTGAATTCTGCCAGATATTCTGTGCCTGCTAAACTTTCCTAGAGAAATTATCCTTATTTTCTTATCACCAGTCTGTGATCCAGCCATTTTCTAAATCTGAGCCTCTTTTCCTTTTCCTGGCTGTAAATCTGCTGCCTGTTGTGGGACAATTTTTCAAAAAGAGAGCGCAGCATAAAAAGAAAAGGAGGTGCCTCGACCCAGGTGGGACTTGAACCCACAATCCCCAGCTCCGGAGGCTGATGCCTTATCCATTAGGCCACTGGGCCATTGCCGGGAAGCCCCACTAGTGTACAGAACAAAAGGTGTATTGTGTGTTACCGACTGAATTCCCCGCATTGAAAACCTTCGGGGAGGTTCGCTGACAGCGCAGGAATTATCCATCCCTGCCCTCTGCTTTCCAGAAGCAGCTTAGCATGGCATTTCCTCCATGCTACAGGGATAACATCTAGCAAGGATGGAGGAAAGGAAAGAATGGCTTGTTACTATCTGCTGTCAATTCAGCTTTGACTTATGGCCATCTTGTGAATAAGAGACCTTCAAAATCCTGGGTCATTAACAATCCTGCACATCTGTGGGGTCATTCACACATTTTTAGAGCAATGATCAAAATCATCTCACTCATGCATTCCGGGTTTGTTATTAACACTATGGAACCGCATCAATGTGCATCACTGCAAGTTCAGTTGCTCCCATGTGCAAGCATTCGAATAAAGATGGAGTCGGTGGTGTGAATGCATTCGGAACCCCTTTTTTAGTATGCAGCATTTCGTCCCGGGTCTATCCGGGTCTATGCACATCAGTTATACACACTACCAGTGATACAGATCTTTTTTAACAACTTGGGGGAACCCTGATATTGATTATCCTGGGGGGCATTCACATTCATTTTTTTGTCCCAAGGGGGTGTGGATTGCCGCACTGATGCATATCAGGTTTGTTGTTCCCATTTTGTTTTGGGTTTGCAAATCTCTTCAAGTCATTGTAACTCCTTTGTTATTCACACCTCCCATCCTTTCGGGATAAAATGGAGCTGCCTCTATTCTCCTGAATGCTACAGAGTGGTCTGAATTGGTTTCCAGGTCTGGTCAGGTGGCAGGCAGTGGGCAAGCAAGTAAGACCGCAGGAGGGAAGGGAGGGAATTCACTACCACTGCCAATCCCCAGCAGCCCTTTCCAGGTCTGGCTGGGCAGCAGGTGGGTGAGTG
>NC_056525.1:249115190-249204802 GCF_019175285.1 Sceloporus undulatus | reverse complement strand
AGGAAGGAAGGAAGGAAGGAAGGAAGGAAGGAAGGAAGGAAGGAAGGAAGGGCAGATGGGGCAATTGACCACCGCCATCCCGACAGGCCTTTCTGGACACCTCCGCCATGTGACACCAAACTCAATGATGCCCCTGCCACTTTCCCCAGCATCATCGTCATTTCCAATGAGTTACTTCATCTCATGATGTGTCCAAAGCATGACAGCCTCAGTTTAGTCATTTTGACTTCTAGGGAAAGTTCAGGCTTGGTTTGCTCTTGGACCCATTTACAGTGGGTCCTTGTTATCCACCAGGGTTTGGTTCCAGGATCCCCCATGGATAACAAAATCCGTGGATGCTCAACTCCCATTCAATACAATGGCATAGCAAAATGATGTCCCTTATATAAAATGGCAAAATCAAGGTTTGCCTATTTGGGATTTATCCTTTTTTGGAATATTTTCAAACCATGGATGCTTGAGTTTGTGGATAAAAAAATCCGTGGATAAGGAGGGCTGGCCGTACTTTCCTTTTGGGTGATCCATGCATGGTGTCCATAGAACTCCAGCACCAATGAGCTGATGTTTTCCTTCCGACAGGCCTTTCCTGAATAAAAAGTGCCCGGCCACAGAATGACTGCCCCTCACATCATGTATTAGCCCACCGCTCTGTCCTCGTTATATATATTTTTAAAAATTCTGTTTTAATAGATATTTCAATTGTAACATGTTTAATCCTGTTTTAAGGGGGGGAATTTGGGACCCAATGTTGTGAATGCGGATTTTAATGTGTCGTGAGCCGCATTGATTGTCTTGTCACAGAAAAGTGGGATAAAAATAAAAGTTTTAATTAGTATTTTATTTATTCCTTCTACTCTGTCATCTTTCTTCACGGTCCATGCATAGAAACTAGAAATACCATGTCATGGATGGATTCTTTGCTATTTGTACCCTCTTTCCTTTGTCTCTCTACAGAACTCCGGATGCTGCCATACATGATCACCATTGGAGATGCCATCCACAACTTTGCCGACGGACTGGCCATTGGGGCCGCCTTCTCCTCCTCCTGGAAGACGGGGCTGGCCACCTCGCTGGCAGTCTTGTGCCATGAGTTGCCCCATGAGCTAGGTGAGGCCTGCGGGTATTTACCATATATACAGTACTCGACTATAAGTTGACCTCATGTAGAAGTCGAGGGCAAGCTTTGGGGCCAAAATTATGGATTTTGATACAATACATTGAGGATAAAATGTAGGGGCATGTAGCAAAGGATGTAAAGGATGAAGTTTACTATCTTCATACATAAATGTCTTATTCAGATGCTTCTAATCCTGATTCATCTCAGCACTCCTTTGGGAGGAAGCACCAGAGAGGTGCCACCACTGCCATTTTTCCACCAAAGCATTCAAAAAGGCCAGAAGCAGCAAGTGGGAAGAGTAGGTGGGGTTGGTGCTTCTATTGGTTGCTCCTGGGATGGACTAAGCTCTTACCTTTTGCCACTCTACTCAGAGACAGGAAAGAGTTAAAATACAGTACTTACATTGACCCATGGATACGGTGACCAAGCTTTTTGGGGTCAATTTTTTGACTAAAATTTCCAGACTTATACATGAGTATATACAGTAATTTCTCCACAGCTCTGCCTGTACCTTAGTTATCTTTGAAAAGGTGCTTTTTGGATGGCAGCTCCCACAATCCACACTCAGTGGAGGATTCCGGGACGTGTAGTCATAACAAATGTAATACTGTACTGTAAATGCTGTAATTTGTTGTATTGTATTGTTGTGTAAAGATTTTATATACGCATGTATAAGCCTAGAAATTTAGGTCAAAAGTTGACCAAAAAAAACCTGAGTCGACTTATCCATGGGTCAATTTATGTACTGTATCTTAACTCTTATTTAAAAGAAGGAACTATCTCCTGGTGAAAAGCAAGAGTATAATATGTGAAGCACCAACCCCCTCTACTCTCTCATCAGTCTAGTTTTAATAACAAAGAGTTATGTCTGTCTGCTGGAATTTTGTAAGTTCTATGACATTGTTTTCTTTGCTTCATCCTTTAGATCCTTTGCTCTATGCCCCTAAATTTTACCGTCAATAGCAAAATCCATAATTTTGGCCCCCAAATTTGTCCTTGACTTATATATGAGGTCAGCTTATAGTCGAATATACATGGTACTTTTTGGGGACAACATGTCCCCCAATCCCCAAGTAAGCATGACTGCTGGGGATTCTGGGGATTGTAATCCAAGAAGTACATTTTCCAATGTACTTGGAGGCAGGGTGGGCTTGTCTTCCTGCACTTCCCAACTGCTTTTCCTCTCCTTCTCCTTTCTCCTTTGCTGCCTGAGACAGCTGCACCTGGGCTGATTCGTAATTAGTCCAGGGTCTCCCTCTAATTATAAGTTTCGGGGAAGGTCCTAATGAACCCTTGCCTTGCTTCTGGGTTTTCATGAGGCAGCTCATTGGCCCTTATGGAGGGGAAAGATGCTAGTTTACTTCATAGATGGGAATCCTTTGGTCCTCCAGATCTCACTGCACTGGGGTGCACCATGGATGGTGCTAGCATACAGGGCTGCTGAGAGTTGCAGCCGCAAAATATTTGGATAGTTGCACGATTCCCACCACTGAGTTAGGGCTTTGCTCAAATCCAGTGAATCAGCTCTTCTTCTGCTCTTGTGTGGGATGTTGTGTATGTGTGGAGGGACAAGGCCTGACCACTGAACCCCACATCCCTTATTTTGCTCTTCTCGTCTCTTTCCAGGGGACTTTGCTGCTCTGCTTCATGCCGGCCTGAGCGTCAAGCGGGCTTTGTTCCTGAACTTTGTGAGCGCCCTCACGGCCTTCATCGGCCTTTACATCGCCCTCTCCGTCAGCACCGGGGAAGAATTTGAGGCGTGGATCTTCACCGTGGCCACCGGACTCTTCCTTTACGTGGCCCTGTGCGATATGGTGAGTCATGGAGGACAGGCAGAATTGTACTGGAAGCCCCTACTTTTCAGCTGGGTTAGGGACTGAAGGACTGTCGAAAAGTGGAATCGGTTGAAAAGTGGAATGGCTTGTTTTCTGATGTTCCACTGTTTCAACAGATTTAAATTACAGTTGTCCCTCCTAATGCGGGAACCTGGAATACGTGAATTTGATTATTCGTGAGGTCTCTCCTGACCCCTCACATGCCTGGAACAGTTGATCCAGGCATTGGAGGGGTCAGGAGAGAGCTCCAGTGGCTCCTTCAGCTCCCCTCCGGTGCCTGGGTTGGGTGATCCAGGCATGGCAGGGGGGAGAAAGACCCCCACGGGTACCCTCCGGATCCCTGCCATGCCTGGATCACCCAATCCAAGCATGGCAGGGGTCTTTCTCCACTCCTGCCATGTCTGCATCAGGTGATCCAGGCATGGCAGGGGTTCGGAGGGGACCTGTGCGGCCCTCGTGGGGGGGAGGAGTTATTTACAATTTTTCCATATTTGCATGGGTCCTTTGCTCCTAACCCCCACGAATATGGAAGGATGAATGTATAGCCATATACCACACTTTCAGCATTGCTGCTCATTGGGTACCAATGCACATTGGACACCAAAACACAATGAGCACTCTTGCCAGTGTCCCGTTGCACACCTTTGCAATTCAGTAAAGGGTTTCTTAGCACATCTCCTACATAGCCAGGTATATGTAAAGTGGCATAATGTAATTGCAAGTCATATAGGGTTCCTAGGCTCCTATTTAAAAGATAAATGACTGTCCCAGAGACTTCTAGAAGAGGCAATGTGACTTCTTTTGGGTGGGCAAAGGGCTGTGGAGTTGGTGGGTATCAAAGACTGCAAAAACAAAAACCCACCAGCATTTTACAAAACTGGGACATATATGGCCAAGCGGCATCAGAGTGGTTAAAAGGGTGCAGCCATGCAACAAGAGAAGAGAAGTTATCAATGCAGAAAAACACTAGAGACAACTATTTTAAAAACAGAAACCCTGAAATGTATGTACTGAATTTGGGAAAGCTTGAAAAAGTACAGGGGAGAAACAACACCCAAATTTGCTGACTGAGAAGAGCAAGACTCTGAGTTAACTGAGTGCAAACCTTGCACTTTAACTCAGTTTGTAGTAACTGAAACCAGCTGAGAACAAAGGAGGAAAGTAGGGGGAGGAGAGAGAAACAGGGCCATTTTAAAAGCAGCTGAAAAAGTGGGGTTGTGTGTGTCCTTACTAAACTGGGAAAGCTGGAGGGTGTCAAAACAGCCTTGGGGACCAAACTTTTGCTCACCCCATTACAAATAACCTTAAAAGACAGTCTCACAAAAAGTAAACCTGCAGGCAAATTCAGCAACAGTAGGGGGAAATTCCCTGGAAAAGGCATTAAGTTTGAAACAAGGACACTGAAGATTCTTATTCTTCAATGCATCTATAGAAGTCGGTTGATATCCACAAAAAACTCATGCTAAAATATACATCAGTTAATCTTCAAGGTGCTGCTAGATTCCATTTCCTCCTCTTCCTTTTTTCCTGTTTAGGAGATCCAGGAGGTTCTCTCCAGGGCTAGATTTGTGGGATAATGATTTTTATCTGTAGCTATTAACCCCTTCGTACTCTTCTTCTCCTTTTGCAGCTCCCGGCTTTGATGAATGCAAAGGACAAGCGACCTTGGCTACTATTTGCTCTGCAAAATATTGGCCTCTTGGCTGGCTGGGCCATCCTTCTCCTGCTCTCACTTTTTGAGGAGAATATCGTCGTCTGAACATGCCTCTTCCCAAAAATACTGACTGACCGTGCACCACCCTTAGCACTTTTTTCTGGCCTAGGAGGCAAGATCCCTTGTAACCCACTTTCGGGTGTTGCAAAGTCAGGGCTGCACTTCATTGGAGACTGGAGAAAAGGAGTGTGGTCACATTGGGAGAGGCAGATTAAGACTGTATTGCAAACCTGGGTACCAGATGTGGGCATTGGAGATGTGGGACACATGCCCCCAAACGCACACACAGCACATACCTTGGACGATGCCCATGTGAGGTTGGCAGGTCCAGACTCTCCCACTTCCCTGAGACTTTGGCTTCAAAACCACCTTATTGTTATGGCACAGAAAGTGGACAGTGGTGTTACAAGGGGCAGACCTTGGTGATGCCATTAAGCATCGAGCATTGAACATCAGCACATTGGCACAAACTATGCCCTTCCCATGAGAGCCAGCATGGCATAGTGGTTTGAGGGTTTGGCCATGCAAACCCACTGGGTCATCTTGGCCAAGTCATACTCTCTCAGCCTCAGAGGAGGGCAATGGCAAACATTGTCTGAAAAAACTTACCAAGAAAACCCCATGACAGGTTCACCTTAGGATCGCCATAAGTTGGAAACAACTTGGAGGCCCACAACAACAACATGCCCTTCACCAAGTCAAACAAATAAGAAAAATACACACACCGGCACTTTTCAAGACAGCCCCCTTGCCCTGGGATTCTTCCCCCTTGCTGTGAGGGCAGGAGAAGGACCTGGGCATAGACACCCCTACATCCATGCTCTCTCCTCCCCACTGCATTTATTTATTGTATTTATTATGGCTCGTTTCACATGCACACTCCTTCTCCAGGAACCTCGGCACACAAGGACTGGTGGCAAAACGCACTTCACAAATCCCCTTCTTCCAAGGCCAGGGTAGCCTCTTGCCAAATGGTAGTGCCCTTGAGCCTGGCCAGGGCTTTGTGCTTCAATAGCCTCTCATCTTCCCCATCTCCTACCTTGCCTGCCATTGCAGGGACTCTTTTTCCTAGACCACTGCCACACTGCAGAATTAACGCAGTTTGACACCGTTTTAAGTGCCATGGCTCCATCCTATGGAACTTGGGGATTTGTGGTTTGTTGTGGCACCAGGAGAGCCAGCGTGGCATAGTGGTTTGAATGCTGGACTCCAACTCTGGAGACCAGGGTTCGATTTGCACTTGGTCATGGAAACCCACTGGGTGACCTTGGGCAAATCACACTCTCTCAGCCTCAGGGGAGGGCAATGCAAACCTCCTCTGAACAAATCTTGCCAAGCAAACCCCATGATAGGGTTGCCATAAGTTGGGAAAGGATTACCTGTGAGATGTTTGTTTTCAGTGATGTAGGTGGGAATATCCTATAACATTAGTCTTTTTCCATGTTATATAGGATGTTTCTACCTCCATTGCTGGAAAATGACTTGAATTCACACAACACATGCAACACATGGCAGTAAACATGGGATCAAACTGCTATCATCATCATCATCATCATCATCATCATCATCATCATTATCATTATCATCCCGGGATTTGTAGTTTGTTGTGGCACCAGAGCTCTCTGACAGAAAAAGCTAAATGTCTCAAAAAATTACGAATCCTAGCATTGAACCATGGTAGAAAAAGCAGTATCAAACTGCATTAATTCTTGCCTGCAGATGCAGCTCATGAAGTCTGGGCAGACAGAGGAGTCCGGAAGTAACTTCTGCAACTCCTTTGTGGGGATTTGATTGCATCATTTGATTGCATTGTTGTGGCAAATAAAATATATGGATTTTAAAACATTTAATTCCTGGTTTTGCCTGTACTTTTTGGATCAGGGGAGGGTCTCAGCAGAGGCCCCCGGCCCGGGAGAATCCATTTTGGATTTTGTGGGAAGAAGAGGAGGAGGAGGAGGAGTTTCATTTAGATCTTTCATTTGGACAGGTGGCTAACAGATTGGAATAAAGGAACAGAATGCAAAGGACTAGTAGAATCCTAGACTTGGAAGAGACTTCAGGGGTCATCAATTCCAGCCCCACTTTGGCATAGAGGAAGACACAACCAAAGCAAACCTAGATAAACTGGGCAGAAATTAACTGGCTTGGGGGGGTTGATTGTAAGTTGAACACGAGCCAGTAGCGTGATGCTGCAGCAAAGAAAGCAAATGCTATTTTAACCTGTATTAATAGAAGCATAGTTTCCACGTTGAGGGAAGTAATAGTTCTACTATATTTGGCACAGGTCAGGCTTCATTTGGAGTACTGTGTCTAGTTCTGGGTGTCTCATTTTAAGAAGGATATAGACAAGTTGTAGCAGGTTTAGAATGATAAGAGATACGGAGAACAAAATATATGAATAAAGGTTGAAAGTGCTGGGCACATTCAGCTTGATGAAGGCAAGACTGAGGGATGACATGGTTGCCCTCTTGGTTTCTCTAAAGGGCTGCCAGAGGGAGAAGGGGGCAGGCTGGTTCTTTGCTGCCCCAGACAGTAGGACCAGGTCTAATGGTTTGAAGTCACAGAAGGGTGGATTTCAGTTGAACATTCGAAGGAACATCTTGATGGGAAGATCTGCCCAGCAATGGAACTAATGACCAGAGAAAGAGACTCCACTATCTCTCCAGATCATTAGTCCCATTGCTGGGCAGATCTTCCCATCAAGATGTTCCTTCGAATGTTCAATTGAAATCCAGAAAGAGGCTGGACAGCTCTATGATGGGGATGCTCTCAGTGATTTTTAAACTCTGGCCTTCCAGGTGTTTTGGTCTTAGGCTTCCAAAAACCCAGGCCATAGGCCAAGATGGCCAAGGCTTCTGGGAGCTGAAATCCAAAATACCCAGAGGACCAGAGTTTGGGAATCATTGTTAAGTTTAGCTGGAGGTCCTACACTGAGCAGGAGATTGGATCCGATGACCATTTCCAACTCACTGTGAGTGATCAAAGATCGATAGACCAGCTATTTATAAATGAGGGCCCAGGTCCTGCATTGGGAGATGCTTGTGTATCACATAGCTGGATTGTTGGGATTTGATTGTATTTTTAACATGTCAGCTGCCCTGGTTGTGTTGCACAGTGTTAGGAAGGATCGAATTAGGGGAATTTTAATTAGCTCAAATATTATGAGAGGCGTGTCCTAACAACGCACGCACGGGATATTGTCCCTTAGTGTATACCAGAGGTCACCTAGTCCACCCCTAAGAGAAAGAAACTAGAATGCCAATGAGGTGCAATTATTTATTAAAGCCACACAACAAAAGGGATCACACACACATTCAATACTATAGCAAAGGAGGGGTGAGTTCGGGGAGTAAAGGAAGGAAGAGAGAGGCACCGTTGGGAATATTTACCTTAGACGTCTTCTCCAAGGAACCGGATGAGATGAGATCATGGCCGTGGGAAGGGGAAGGGAAAGAGCGGCCGCAGTGGCTTAAGAGCTGAGTTCTGGCGGGCAAAGCTAACAAGAGGCCCGAATGACAGTGAGCTTGGCTTTGCTCAAGTGATTTCAGTAGAGCAAGATGCTCTAGGAACTCAGGCTTGGAGCTGGAAGCTCAACACAAGCCCACTGAAGGGCGAAAAGTGGGGTCCTTATATGCTTCTAAACATAACTTCAGGCTATGGCAACCTGGCGGACAAAAGGCTTGATGACTTATCTTTGTCTAAGCTGAAATTTACACAATGGATACACAAAGCATAGGTCTGCCATTTATTCAGGAGACAAATACAGTATCTAGATGGCTGAGCCGTTAAGTTGATCACTAGCTCATTAAGGAGGGAGTCATCGCTATTGTCTTCCTCTATGTAGGTTTCTGCAAATCCGGTTTTGCAACTCCCAAAGACTTCCTCTGAAACTTGGTTTAATTCTACCTTTTCCCTGAGCCCATGCCTTGGCAGGGCAGCTGGCTGCTCGCCTTTGGGATAATGGCGGCTTGCTGTGGAGTCAGTCAGGGGCCATGGCTTCAGATCGCATGGCACCCAAAACTTAATATAAATCCATACTCGGTAACAACAGACAGTACAAATACATATTATTATTGTTGTTGTTGTTAATAATAATAATAATAATAATTTGTTTTATTTATATACCGCTATTCCAAAGATCAAAGCGGTGAACAGCAAGTAAGGTAATTAGCAAGTAAGCTCATTTGCTCCCAACAGTCTGCGTACTCATTTTAGCTCCCTCCTCAGAAGGATGCAAGCCTGAGTCGAGCTTGGGCCCTTTTGCTGGTCTTGAACTCGCAACCTTGTGGTTTTGAGTGAATGGCTGCAGTACAGGCATTTAACCACTGCGCCACCTTATTATTATCTTTTGAGCAGTTTCAAAACCTTTCCCAGAAATGGCCTCCCTGGAACACATTGGGAACACATTGGGAACACATTGGGAACGCCCGGTGGCGACAGCGGCGTTCCGCCATGCGGTAAACTAGCGTTCTGGTTCTCATCACGCTCCAGGCTCGCGCCCATGAGAACGCATTGGGGAACGCTTTTACCTTAGTGCGGTAATCTCCTATGTCAGGGAATTTTACTTAGCTCAAATGGAGAGGGGGTCGGCGACAAAGACCCCGCAAGAACATCTGCCACTTGTGTACTGAGGAGTTGATGGATCCAAGAAGTGATGCAGAGGCAGAATTCTCTAATTAAAGTATTGTTTTTATTAAGGGGGAAATCACACAGCAAGGCACTAACATACACATATTCATACAAGGCTCAGGAAATAAGGGAGGAGGTTTGAATAGATGGAGGCAGATCTAGCAGAGATACTTACACAAGCCAAGACTTACTTCGGGATCCAATTAGTTGAGGTGCTGTGGGACTCGGTCATTCTTCCAACTCTACGATTCTATGATTCTATGATTCTATGATTTTGCAAATGCTGAGTGAATGACCGGGCCAGAGCTAATTCAGAGAGTAGTGACAAAGTGTCCCCATGAACATGAGGGGAGATTTCCAGGGGTTTTTAAAACTAGCCACAGGGCAAAGGTGTTAGGTTGTATGGGGCAAGGCAATCTGGTCTGGCAATATCCAAGGGAAATGGGAAGGGCCTTAAGTCGTTAGCCAGCTCATCTTCAGGTGAGACACTGCACCCATTCTTCTGATTATGGAGGTGACAATGAGCCCCAGTCCTGGGAAAAAAGAGGGAAATAAATAAATAAATAAATATCGTTCCCATTTACAACTTCGAAAGTACCTGCAGGGCTAGTCCTAGGGGCACTGTTCCCAAAAGGTCCCATTAGGCTGACCTCACCTGGGTGTAGTGTGTACATGTCTCTTCGCTCTGGGGATTATGGCGGATTGCATGGCAGGGTCCATCTGGAGTCATGTGGAATAACACACACACACACACACACACACCAAAATTCAGAAAAATGTACTTTGGCTAACAGCACCCAGTCAGTTCCCTGTAGCTGGATCCACTGCAATAGGAACCGGCAGAGACCGCTGAGTATCCTTGTGACTTCTCTGCAGATGACATTCTGGCAGCAACAAGAAAATAGCTGGATGCATCCCTCTACTCTGGCCTTAACTGAGTGACCACTGACTAAGGTGGAGGGATGTGCAATCGGGTGTACTGTTTTTTGTAGTGGTTGGAGTGTTGGACCATGACTGGAGACCAGGTATGAAGGTGTCCAGTTCCCAGCCATGAAACTCATTGGGTGACTGAGAGAAATAGTTAATATTTTAATTCAGCATGATGGGTTAGTCAGTGGAATTAGTAAGAGGAGATTTAAACTTTATAGTAGCCCCACAGGATAGCAGACCAATTATTTTTTTTAATTACTGTACGCACAAACTCTGCAGAAGAGGTAAATTGCTCATTAACCAAGAGGATGAAGTTATCTTTTTGGCAGAAACTTTCCAGATGACGGAGGTGGCTTCCTGAGCCAAAGTAGCTAACAAGCTGAAAACAGTGGTAACATGAAAGGAAGAAAGGGATAGTTAATAATGGGTTTTTGGCTTAAAACCACAGGTCAGCAGGCGGGGTAATTGCATAGCTTTCACTATAATTACAATCATGTGAAAAATACACTTTAAAAGGAGGTTTGTAAATACCGTATATACTCGACTATAAGTCGATCTTCTCTGCTGGGAAAGCCCCCTCGCCATGGGTGGTTTTCATTTGTACTGTATTTGTACATTATAAACCTTCCTGGGCATAAAATGTGGCTTGAAAACACTGAAATTCTGAACCAGGTCAGAATGCACAAGGAAGCCATTGAAATCCACAAACACCTGGACAGGAAAGAAGAAACCCTTAAAGTTAGCAAAGTTTGGCTACCAGTCTTGAAAAACACCAAAATCAGGACCCAGCAAATGCAAATGAAAAGCACCCAGGATCAGGGAGGTTTCCCAGCAGAAAATGGATGATTAAACAAATGGCCTTGCCATTCAATAACAGAACAGTACACAGATCAACATGTAAATCGCTTCCACTACACACAATACATGTGTGTGTGTGTATATACACACAAACATACACAGGCGTTCCATTCTTTTCCATGCCAGCATCCTTTGGCCTCATTCCCACTGCTTTTTAAACCAGTTTGCCAATCAGTTTGAAGTGGTTTAAATGACCCTTGTTAGCATTTGAATTGAAACGCTGAATCGATTCTGAAAGAGGGACCATGCTCTAGACCCATTTAACCCATGTCTTTTTGATGCTGATTTTTCCTCACTTCTTTTCATAGAATGATAGAGTTGGAAGAGACCGCAAGGGCCATCCAGTCCAACCCCTTTCTGCCATGAAGGAACTTTTAGTCAAAGCATCCTTGACAAATAGCCATCCAGCCTCTGTTTAAGGGCCTCCAAGGAAGGAGACTCCATTACACTCCGAGGAAGGAGTGTGTGTTCCACTGTTGAACAGCCCTTACTCTCAGGAAGTTCCTTCTAATGTTTAATCTTTTCCTGCAGTTTGCATCCATTGTTCCGCATTCTAGTCTCTGGAGCAGCAGAAAACAAGCTTGCTCACTCCTCAATATGACATCCCTTCAATTGTTTAAACAGGGCTATCATATCACCTCTTAACCTTCTGTTCTTCAGGTTAAACACCCCCAGCTCCCTAACTCTTTCCTCATAGGGCTTCATGGTTTCCAGACCCTTCACTATTTTAGTCGCCCTCCTTTGGACACATGGCTCCAGTTTCTCAACTGACCAAAGCAGAATACAGTGGCACTATTACTTCTCTTGATCTAGACACTACACTTTTATTGATGCAGCCTAAAATTGCATTGGCCTTTTTAGCTGCTGCATCGCACTGTTCACTCATGTTCAATTGTAGTCTATAGGACTCCTAGATCCCTTTCGCACGAATAAGTCTCTCGTTCAGCCAGGTGTCCCCCATAATCCTATATCTCTGCATTTTATTTTTCCGTCCTAAGGTCAGTACCTTACATTTATCCCTGTTGAATTTCATTTTGTTAGCTTTGGCCCAGCTTTCTAGTCTATTCAGGCTGTTTTGAATTTTTCAACCAAGTCGAATCTGCACAAGTGGGAACCAGAACCGAATCGGATCTGATTTCACAATTCGATCTTAAATGAATCGCTTCTTCAGCGCAAACATGAACCGGATGCAGCTCGGAATCAGTTTATTATGACATGCAGTAAAGCAGGAAACGGATGTCATCCTGTGCAGGAACTGATTCTATTTAAACCGATTTGTTTCCTAATATGTGAACTGCAAGTGGGTTATCTGCCTCAGGAATCGGTTTAAATAGAACCAATACATTTGCGAATAGGAACCATAAAGTGGGTTGTGTTGGTGTGATTACATGGCGGAAAATGCCATTGGGGCAAATGTAGTGGTCCATCGATTCGGATTCAGATCCACAATGGAGAAATAATCTGGGTTGGCACCGCTTTAGCTGCCCTGGCTCAAGGCTCAAAGCAGAGCTCCTCTCTGGACCCCACAACATACTCCGACTCCCAGAATTCCATAGCCTTGAGCCAGAAAAAGAGTTAAAGCGGTGCCAAACTGGGTTATTTCTCCAGTGTGGATGCAGCCTTAATGTTTTCTAGGAGGCCTAGGAGAGGAACCCTGGCCTTGTCATGGAGTACCACCAGCCACAGTCATTAAAACACACACCCAGAAAGAACATATTTTTTATCGTTTGGAGAATGACACAGAAATCTTATATACTGCTTTTGTGGAACTCTGCCCATGCTCAGGGGTATTTTGGCCAACCCGCCCCTGATTGGCTGAGGAACCCGCCTGTCCTGTGTCTGGGCCAATCAGGCGCTCCGTAGGCCTCCGTAGGCCCGCCCCATCCCTGTCTTCCCTCCCTCCCTCGGAGGACTCGCTCTGCCCCTTGGAGGCCGCTCTAGGCGCCTCCTCTCTGTGGCCGCGCCGATGCTTCCGGCGGCGGGAGCTGTTTCCGGCCGGAGCGGTTTCGGCGATGCACCCGCGGAGCCGGCGGAAGCGGCAGCGGAGCGGTGAGGCGCGGGAGGTGAGCCGGCGGCGGCGGCGGGATGGAGCGGGGCTGAAGGGGAGGGACCCCAGGGGCCCAGGAAACAGAGTCCCCGGAGGGACTGCAGCGCCCACCTTCCCCAGCCCAGGCTGCACCTCTCCCTCCTCCGAGTCTGTGGACTACAACTCCCAGAATCCTCCAGCCCAGGGTGCATCTCTCTCTCTCTCTCTCTCTCTCTCTCTCTCTGGAATACAACTCCCAGAATCCACTAGCCTAGTTCTCTCTTTCCCATCTTCCCTCCCTCTCTCCCTCCCTCTGTGGACTACAGCTCCCAGAATCCCACAGCCCAGACTGCATCTCTCTCTCTCTCTCTTTCCCTTTCCCCTCTCTGTGGACTATAACTACCCAAATCCTCCAGCCCAGAACAGAGTGCATCTCCCCCTCCTCCTTGGACTACACCTCCCAGAATCCCCAGGCTGTATCTCTCTCCTCCTTGGATGAAAACTCTAAAATCACTCTGCCCAAATTACAATTCTCTTTGGACTACAACTCCCAGAAACCACCAGCCCAGACTACAGTACTTCTTTTTGGACTACAACTCCCAGAATCCCTCATCTGTACTGTGTCATCCGGTTTGGATTAGCCAGTGGTACAGTGGTTTGAGTGTTGGGCTGTGCCTCTGGAGACCAGGGTTTGATTCCCAGCTCAGCCACGAAACCCACTGGCTGACCCTGGTCAAGTCACACTTTCTCAGCCTCAGAGGAAGGCAATGGCAAACCTCCTCTGAACAAATCTTGCCAAGAACACCCCACAAGAGGGGCTCCATAAATTGGAAAAGGACCCAGAGGCATCTAACAACGAACAACAAAAAACACTGAAACCATATTGAAGATGTAATTTCAGTCAAAGATGATACAGGGAGATGCTCACAACACACCACTTTCTCCACAGACATGTTGCTAATGGCCTTTGAGTCGACTTTGACTCATGAGTGCCAAAACACACTGCAGAAATAATCCAGCTTGACACTGCTTTTAACTCCTAGAATCATAGAGGTTGCAGAGACCCCAGAAAGGGCCATCCAGTCCAACCCCTTCTGCCATGCAGGAACTCTCCATCAAAGAACCCCCGTTCTGGGAACAGTAGTTTGTGAGACATTGAGCCTTCTCTGTCAGAGAGCTCCGCTGCCATTGCAAAGTACAGTGGGTCCTTGTTATCTGCTGTTATCTACCCCCGTGGATAAGAAAACCCATGGATACTCAAGTCCCATTAAATATAATGGCATAGCAAAATAGTGTCCCTTTTATAAAATGGAAAGTCACGGTTTGCTAATATTTTCAATCCGTGGATAAAAAATCTGTGGATAAGGAGGGCCAACTGTACCATTTCCAAGATCCCCTGGCACTGAGCCAGGGCAGTTAAAGTGGTCTCAAACTGGATTATTTCTGCAGTGTGTCTAATAATAATAATAATAATAATAATTGTTTGTATCCCGCTCCTCTGAGGACAGCTAACAAGTTACAAATACAAGGCATTTTGGACCTTAGACACCCCCAAGGTCCTTTCTGCTCTGCTAAGCCTACGGGCTGATGATGATGGCCATAGCTTTCTCGACTGAGTCTAGCCACCTGGCATGTGGTCTTCTCTTTCAATTGCCTTCTACCTTTCCTAACATTATTGCCTTCTCTTGATGTGGCCAAAGCATGATCATCTTGGCTACCAGTTGGATTGCAGGCCTGACCAGTTCAAGGACCCGTTTATCTTTTCCATGGTATCCTCAGCGCTCTTCTCCAGCTCCACAACTCAAATGAGTTGACTGACCTCCTATTAGCTTTCTTCAAAATATATATCAAATATCAACATATATTTGGACAATAGGACTTGGTGGTCCTATTACTTTGAGGGTGGCATTTCCCTGGTGACTGAACACATGGCCTGATGGACCTGAGCCACGATCTCTTGCAGGAAACACAGTGGTAGAATCATAGAATCATCATCATCATCATCATCATAAGAGACCACAAAATGGAAATCCAGTCCAACCCCCCTGCCATGCGGGAACTCTCAATCAAAGCATCCCCAACAGATGGACATCCAGCCTCTAAGGAAGGAAGACTCCACTGCACTCGGAGGAAGGAGTGTGTTCCACTGTCAAACAGCCCTTACTCTCAGGAAGTTCTCTTTTCCTGTAGCTTGCATCTATTGTTCCGGGTCCTAGTCTCTGGAGCAGCAGAAAACAAGCTTCATCCATCCTCAATATGACATCCCTGCAAGTATTTAAACAGAGCTGTCATATCAGCTCTCTTAACCTTCTCTTCTCCAGGCTAAACATACCCAGCTCTCTAAGTCTTTCCTCATAAAGGATGGTTTCCAGACCCTTCACCATTTTAGTTGCCCTCCTTTGGACACATGGCTCCAGTTTCTCAACATCCTTTCTGAATTGTGGCGCCC
Organism: Sceloporus undulatus; assembly: GCF_019175285.1. Classification (NCBI taxonomy): domain Eukaryota; kingdom Metazoa; phylum Chordata; class Lepidosauria; order Squamata; family Phrynosomatidae; genus Sceloporus; species Sceloporus undulatus. Next base: position 249,189,244 of record NC_056525.1, on the reverse strand, counting down.
AGAACTGGACACAATATTCCAGGTGGGGCCTGACCAGAGCAGAATAGAGTGGCACTATTACAGTACTTCCCTTGATCTAGAGACACTGTACTTCTATTGAAGCAGCCTAGAATCTCATTGGCCTTTTTAGCTGCTGCATCACACTGTTGACTCATGTTAAATTTGTGGACTACTAGGACTCCTAGATGCCTTTCACATGTAGTCTCATTCAGCCAGATATCCCTCGTCCTATATCTGTGCATTTCATTTTTTTGCCCTAAGTATAGTACTTTACATTTCTCTGTGACTGTGTTGAAATTCATTTTGTTATCTTTGGCCCAGCTTTCTAATCAATTCGGGTCATTTTGAATTTTGATCCTGTCCTCTGAGGTGTGAGCTATTCCTCCTAATTTGGTGTCATCTGGTAGAATCATCCCAAAATTATAGTCAGCTCTCCATATCCACGGATTCTTTATCCACGGATTCAACCATCTACAGCTTGAAAGTATTTTGAAAAATATAAATTCCAAACAGCAAACCTTGTTTTTGCCAATTTATGTAAATGACACCATTTTACGACAGTATAATGGGACTTGAGCATCCTTGGATTTTGGTATCTACAGACGGTCCTGGGACCAAACCTCAGTGGATACTAAGGGCCCACTGTGCCTTCCTTTGGCCAGCTCCGTCTGCTTGATAGGCTGAAGTCTGTTAGGTTTGGGTCCTGATGTCTATTCAAGTCCTGACGCATGTTCCCTCCATTATTCCTTTCCCTCCCACAATGAGTTCTGTCTCTCCGCAGGGAGCCTGCCGCCATGTATGCCGTGTACAAGCAGGCGCACCCTCCCACGGGGCTGGAGTTCTCAATGTACTGCAATTTCTTCTCCAACGCCGAGCGCAACTTGGTGGTGGCAGGGACCTCCCAGCTGTTTGTTTATAGGCTCAACCATAACTCAGAGGTAGGTCTGTGGGGAGTATTGGTTGTGGGGTATTCATGTGTGTGTGTTATTATAAAACCCCTGAAGCAGGATCAGGCCAAAAGTTTCCCCGGTTGCATCTGCACTGCAGAATTAATGCAGTTTGACACTGCTTTAATTGCCATGGCTCCATGCTGTAGAATCCTGGGATTTGTAGTTTGTTGTGGCACAGTTGCTCTCTGGAGAGAGAAGGCTAAATATTTCACAAAACTACAAATCCTAGCATTCCATAGAATTGAGACACGGCAATTAAAGCGGTGTCAAACTGGATTAATTCTATTGTGTAAACATAGCCCCTGAGTGCATTACTCTACTGTGCAGTGAGACAGAACTCTCAGAACATCTGGGACAAATCTGTTGGAGGTCCCTAAATCTCATCTGACGAGGACCTCACAGAGGGCTTTTACTATCGTTGCCCCCTCATCGTGGAATAAGCTTCCTGTAGAGCTCCGTTCCTCTGCATCATTAGTTTCTTTCAAGAAACAATTAAAAACATATCTATTTCAGTTGGGTTTTTCACTCTAGTTAATAGTGTTTTTTCTCTGCCCCCTGATTCTTGTTTTCTTTGACCCCAGACTAGTGTAAAGATTGTCTTTTTTCTTGCCCCTGGTGAATGTGATTTGTATAGATTCCTTTCATACCCCTTGTAATGATGTTTTTAAAATTTTATATTGTGATGTTTTTAACTGTATTTTATTATCCTTCATCTTGTAAGCCGCCTTGATCATGCCTTTGGAAAGGCAGGGTAAAAATAAAAATTATTATTATTGTTATTATCTTGTATGGTAGGAAAATAAAGTGTGCAGTAAGAAACAGGGTTTTTTAATGCCTGTAGTTGGCAAAATGGGATTTACTTAGGAACAAGGTTATTTCTTAAGACAAATAGGTGGAGAAAAGATAAAGAAACAACAGAAAGATTTTTATTTTCCAGTTTTCGTATCTTTATGATCATTCCCCACCTACCACTCCACCTCCAGGTTCTTTCCCAAGGATAGAAGGTGTGTACCCTTCCAGCTCTTGGGGTATATATCTTTTGTATTTCACTTAAGAGTCCCAGACATTTCCCTAGAGTTCTTCTTGAGTGTTCTGGGATCAGTTTTGCAGAAATTCCAGGAAAGAACGGGGTTTGCTGACGCGGTTTTTTGTTTTTGTTTTTTGCAGAAAAGGAGACAGGAAGGCATGTGGGCAATGGCTAGGGAAGAGCTCTATGAAGTGCTGAAATCTGAAATGCTGACTTTGTGTCCTAGAAAGAGGATTGATCCATCTAAGGCAGAAAGGACAGCACTGAGAAGTATGAAGAGAGGGTTGTAAGCACAGGCATCAAAATATGGCAATCCAGTGGTACAGGTTAAGAGACAGGTGCCCTGGGCTAGCACTGGGTGTTGGGATCTACAGGCCTGAGGGCATGAGGGAGAGGAAGGCAGTTTGGTTTTTTACTACTGAGATGTTCTGCCTTTTGCTTCCACTCTGATGTGAATGTTGATAGTGTTACTTTGAGGTTGATGCTTGCTTTGACACGTTGCCCTGGGGAGAACGGGAGCAATGGCTGTCTAAGCTGGAGCAGTGTGCTTGTAGTGTGTCACTGTAGGGCTGATGGTGTTCCTTTGCTTTCTTTTCTAGGCTTCCATCAAAAATGACAGGAACACAGGTGAGTGGGGGGTTGGTCTGCAGGTGTTCTGCAGAAGGAGCTAGGCAGAGGGGAGGGAAAGTGCATCAGGAGAATCTCTCTTGTGTTCAGGCCCTGTTATATATTTCATGGAAACGGTGAGCTCTTGCTTTCCTTTCCTGGCCAGTCTTTCGATGGGTTTTCCTGGGACTGCAGAGCCCTGGTGGTTCCATGGTCAACTCTCTGAGCCCATGATCTGTCCCAGCTGAAGCTGAGAGACTGTTGCTGGAAACAGTTAGCAGCCAGGAGACCTCTTGAAGATGTTTACCACTTATTCTGGTGCTCAGCAGATGTGAGAAATTGCTCCGGGCCACAAGGCAGACTTTTCACATAAAAGAGTGAATCTCTTCTCCTGGCTTTGGCATCGCTTTTTGAAAGTCTCTTGAAAATCTCTTTGAAATCTCAGAGAGCCAAGGCCACTCAGAATAGGCCTCAGCTTGGAAAAAATAGTCAGAGGACAGCTCATTATGGAATGGAGATGTAGAGTGAAAGAGACAGATCTCTGATTAGTATGTGTCTTTGAAGGGATGGAAGGAGAAGAAGAGTGAGCATCTCCAGTGGCTCTGGTTGTCTTTCTATCTTGTACTGCTTTTTCTTGTGCAGAGGGCAAAGGTCACAAGGAGAAACTGGAACTGGTGGCTGCCTTTTCTTTCTTTGGCAATGTCATGTCCATGGCCAGCGTGCAGCTTGCGGGAGCCAAGAGAGATGCCCTCTTGCTGAGCTTCAAGGATGCCAAGGTTGGTCTGAACCAGTTGGGGAGAAGGCAGTGAGATTGGCAGATTTTGGGGAGGGCTCTGTTGGTTTGGGAGAGAGAGATGTGGAGGTGCGGAGAGGAGCATCTCTGGACAATTGGACCGAGTCCAGAATCTTCCCTGCGGTTACAGGGAGCAGCAAATCCTGTTTAGCACTTAGTAGAGGGCCTTAGTGGGTGTTCCACAGAGCCTTGCCTAGTGCCCTTAGGTGCCTCTACCTGTGCTTGGGTCTGGATGGCTGGTTTGCGCAGGCTGTTGATTCTTAAGTGGGAAGAAATTTTTATATTTAAAGTTTCCATTTGGCAAGAGGAAAGCAATAGAAGAATAAAAAGGTAAAGGTTTTCCCTTGACATGATGTCTAGTCGTAACCGACCGTAGGGGGTGGTGGTCATCTCTGTTAATAAGCTGAAGAGCCAGCTTTGTCCGAGGACTACTCCGGTGGTCATATGGCCAGCATGACTGCCCCAAACACTGTTACCTTTCCACTGAAGTGGTAGCTATTTACTTGCATTTGCATGCTTTTGAACTGCTAGGTTGGCAGACGCTGGGACTAGTGACAGGAGCTCACCCATCATGCAGCACTCAGGCCTCAAACTGCCAACCTTTCGATCTTCTGATCATCAGAATTGGCATCTCAACCACTAAGTCACTGCATCCCTCAGAATAGAAGGATAGTGGTGCAGAGTATGGCTGGGTTGCATGGAATCCTGGGATTTGTAGTTTGTTGTGGCAGCAGAGCTCTCTGACAGAGGAGGCTAATATTTCACAAAACTGAATTCCATAGCATTGTGTCATGGCAGTAAGTAGTGTCAAATATCATTTTTGCAGTGTAGATGCAGCCATTATTGAGTTTCATTTTGTTCTGCCTCAGCCAGCCATTCAACAACATATTTTTTTTAAAAAGGAAGAACTAGGCAGATGATGCTGTGAGCAGGTGGCCTCTGAATTTCATTCCCTTCCTTTCTCCCTCCCAGCTCTCAGTCGTGGAGTATGACCCTGGCACCCATGACCTGAAAACCCTTTCCCTTCATTACTTTGAGGAGCCAGAACTGAGGGTATGTATCCAAAGGCCTGCAGCTGCATTTCAGAAGCCACTCTGAGTCAAGGGATTCAGGCAGACTTCTTGCATCTCTTGAGGCTTAGAGAACTACAAGAAATCCTTTGTACCTCCACCAACTCCACCCTGCTTCATCTCATCATTTCATGGCATTCAAAGCTATAGCACATATGCATCACCAGACTTTGGAGGGCCAAATCCCATTCCCTGCACCCCATTTCCTGATCTCCTTCCTTCAAAATAACAACTATCAGGCATGTGTTTGTGGGGATGAGGCAGATTTTCCATGTCTTTTGATCTTAGTCATACCCAGGACAGGTCTTCTTCTAAAGTGAACTGGAGGTAACTTCAGATTTTAAACAAAGCCCCTCCCTTCAGGCCTAAAATACTTCAGTCCATCACCACCACCACCACCACCACCACCACCACCACCCCGCCAGAATTTGGTTGAGTTATCCCTCACAATCCTTCAAGGGCATGAGGAACATTTTGAGCAACACTTCCAAAATTGTGTGAACCTTGGTGACCCGAGAAGCAGCCTTTGGAGGCCACCTAAGGCTAGTAAACACCTCTGCCTTAGAAGGTGAGAGGTTCCATCCTACAACAGCAGACAGGTTCTCTTGACTTATTGCTTGAAATAGTTAAGGGCTTAGGACACCATCTGCAAGGGTGTGGAGATAACGCCTGTGTCTTTCCCACTAGGCACAAGCATGACTGAACTGCCACAGTCAGGTGCATTTTGGGGGAATGGGTGGTAATCTCCATAGTCATAGAGGCAGCACATGCACCAGGCAGAAGGAGAAGGAAAGAAAGTCTCAGAGCTGCATTGTTCAGTTCTCACCACTTGCTCATTCTCTCTTTCAGGATGGCTTTGTGCAGAACGTCCACATCCCCAAAGTACGGGTGGACCCAGATGGGCGCTGTGCAGTAATGCTAATCTATGGCACACGACTGGTTGTGTTGCCCTTCCGCAGAGATACACTGACGGATGAGCATGAAGGAGTCGTGGGTGAAGGGTAAGGTGCACGCTGGTGCCTGCATTGTGCAGCATCCTTGAAAGGACACCTAAAACTGTCAAAGGGGTGATGTTTGGAGAGAGCTGGGTACAGATGGGTCATTTTTGACATGGCAAATGATGTTTAAAGTCTAAGAGTGATGCATCTTCACAATGAGCATGCAATTGGAACTCAGTGCCACAGGATGCCACATTGGTGATGAGAACAGTGGGCTTTATTAAAAAAGGTTTGGGAAATGGAAAACAAGCCATGGAAAACCAACCTCAGTGTTCATGAACTGTATGCCATTAACTTGCAACTGCTCAAGTATGGAGAAGTTATGTGTACTGAAGTTAGTTCCTCTGATCTTCACTTGCGAACATGCTAGTGTTGGGCTATTGAGCTTGATTGAATCGGGAATTCACTTGGGTTTTGGGATCATTGATCTTGGTAAGTCAAGAGGAACAGGTTTAAATGGTAGATGAGGAGTTTTAGTTCAACCTTATGCTGTTTTCACAAATGAGGGCAGGTATAGAGATGTGGTAATGAAGATATTAGGTAGAATCTTAGTGCCTTCTGCGTATGGATGTTCTCTTATGAAGTGATAGGATATCTTTCATCAATACGAAACATCTATATTGGGTTCAAGATCACAAAAGTGATGTTGTGCTAGCAGTTCCCCTGTGAGCGTCAGTGTGTGTCCACATTTAGTTGTACAATGTTGCTATTCAGCCCAAGAATTGCATAGAACAAGCAATATGTAAATCTGTATTAGAAGAAAACTGTATGGCAGCTGTCAGTGTTAACTCAGTAATCCCTTTCCCTGGATGTTTGGTCACATTTTTGCCTACTTAAGTACTAAACAATTGGCCTTGCAAGCATCCTGATCAGGCATTCCAGGTGAATGACACTGCCACAAAAAAAGTCCTGGGCTTTGCTTTTATTACACAGACCTCAACTGGGATTAGCAGAACATCAAGCAAAATGTTTTGTATGGTCTGTGTGTATTTGGGTGATTGTATATAGGAACCTTTTTCCTGGGATTTTCTGGGCCCAGTTGAGGACTATTTATCTTTCATAGCTGACTGATAGTAGACCCTTTTCCCACTAGGGATGTAATTCTTAGCTAAGTTCATTCTCGAAGGAAGCAATAGGTAATTTTAGTTTTAACAATATTTTTCTGCTGCAAGAAAGTCTTCAAAAACTACAATTTTTGATGGATGTTTGCAATTCAGCACTTAATTCTGTGCAAAGTTTGCACTTTTTTGTTGTTCGTTAAGCAGCATTTTCTGTGTAGTAAACAGCATTTTCTGTGCAGAGAGTAATAATTTTGTGCAGAAAATAAAATTTCCTGTGTCGACAATCCTGTTTTCGGTGTGTGTGGGGGGGGGGAATCCATGGCCAAATTTTGTGCAGAATAAGTCCTGAGCTGTGAAAATTCTTGCCAGACCAGGATTGTCCTGATCAGGGCATCCTAATCCTTGAGAAATTCATTTTCAGCTATGCCAATATTTTGAAATATTCTTTCCATCCCTACCCTCCACAAATGAATTTAATCTCTTGAGCCACTGAAAGGTGACTTCTCCTTTGGGATTCTACACATAGCACATGTATCTGGCCTCTCCAGGGGATGGGTTCCCCATATCTATTTCTTTTCAGGTCCTTTTCAGCCTCCTATCAATTCTCACGATCTCTCCTTGTAGCCAGAAATCCAGTTTTCTACCCAGCTACATCATCGATGTGCGAGAGCTGGATGAAAAGCTGCTCAACATCATCGACATGCAGTTCCTCTATGGCTACTATGAGCCCACCCTCCTCATCCTCTTTGAGCCCAACCAGACCTGGCCTGGGTACGTCCTCACTTGCTTCACTGCTGTTCATTCTTCTGTTGTACAAGCATGCTGGGCTTTTAGGCAAAAGCTGGCCAGTTAGTCCCATTCACAAAGGGTTGTCAAATTGCAGCCATTTCTCTCTACTTGATTCACTTTGGGAGGAGACAGGAAGACATAGGGGTGTGGAGGAGAGCTCAGACCTAAGAAAGCCAGATAATTATGATTTATATTATATTATTTATGTTCTCCCAACACAGGGACTCAAGATAAAAGCTACAATGCTATTATTATGGTTATATTTATTTCCTGTCTTTTTTTCCTATATTGGGAATCAAAGTGGCTTACAATGATTAAAAGCCTAAGACACCTGACGAGTATTTTTCAGAACATGCTGTAGCATCACAGAGGTTAATGAGCAGATCTGTGGAACTGCTGTGTTGAATATAAGTTAATTAAATAAATAAATCAGCCTAAGAAATTCTACAGAATTTATTTTTCCATGTTTACGGTGATAGTTCTGGAGCCAGTCTTCACACAGACCTCAGTCAGGCATTTCCTTCATTTTGTCTCAAAGACTGCCAGGAACCGAGCTTGAGAGAGAATGTGTTTGTCCCACTTCTAGACTACAGCTCCATAATTCCCCAGCCAGCAGCCAGCATGGAAGTTGTAGTCCAGAAAAGAAGTTTCCCATGGCTCTCCTAAAAAGCATTGTGTGCTTACCTCACTGAGGATGAGAGTGTTGAGTTGTGGCTTCCTTCCTTCTTTCCTTGTCCTATTCCTTGCAGGCGGGTTGCTGTGCGCCAGGACACCTGCAGCATTGTTGCCATCTCCTTGAACATCATGCAGAAGGTCCACCCAGTCATCTGGTCCCTCAGCAACCTGCCCTTTGACTGCACACAGGCCTTGGCAGTACCCAAGCCCATTGGTGAGAGGAGTAGTCTCTTTCAGGCCACACTGTGGAGAGGGGAGGGAAAGAGATGTGAGTGGGTGGATGTGGGCCACCAGGCACAGAAAAGGAATGGGCAACTTCAGCAGGTCCAGGAACCAATTTTCTGCCTCTGGGATCTTGTGGAGGCAGGGACCACTCCAGAAGAAATACATAAACCCCTTCCAAATCCAAGTGGCTAGAAGTTCACTTCTGGTTTTGAAAAATGGATATAAAATTGGCCCTTCACATTTGTGGCTTTGACTTTTGCAGCTTTGGTTATTCATGAATTAGATTAATATGTTCTCTCTAGAAACTTTAGGTCCTCCAGTGCAGCTCTGGTCCACACCTGCCAGCAGTTGTGTTGAAGGACCTAGAGATTCCTACAGGTGTTCCCTCTGGTAAAAAATTATTATTATTATTATTATTTAAATTTGTAGTTTTCCCACTTTCACAAGGGTTCTGCTGGCCCCTAACCCTAGCAAATGTGGAAGGACTGCTGTAGATTAAATATTAAGCAGCACCCTTTAACCTCTTTAAAAGGTGAATTGCTGCTCAATGAGGCCTCAACCTGAATAAAAATCTCAGGTTGTGGTAATTCTGACTGAGCAACGTGGGGAGGCCCCATAGTTTTGTGCTCAGAAGGTTCCATCGTCAGCCACTGAGGTCTTTGTTTTAAAGAGAGATTAGTTGACAGAGCTGGAAAAGGTACTTGCTTGAGGCTTTAGACAACTTCTGCCAGGCTAAGCAGAGAGAAGATATGTATATGTGTGTGTGTGTGTCCACAAACCTCTTTGTTGCAGAAGCTGACACAGAAACTCACCTTTCAAAACCCACCTTTTGTGGATTTTGCATGTCAATATACCTGTCACCATTTTCACACCCGTGATCCAGAGGAACAGGGCTGTTTAATTCTCGTCTCTTCCCTCCTCCTTTTCTCCTTCCAGGTGGTGTTGTGATCTTTGCAGTGAACTCACTGCTTTACCTGAATCAGAGTGTGCCACCTTATGGCGTATCCCTCAACAGCCTCACCAACGGCACCACAGTCTTCCCACTAAGTATGCCCCTCAGCTTTTCCTGCTCTCTCATAGTACATAACAAAAATTGCTGAGCTCCCAACAGATCTGCAGGCAAAACTGTGCTAGGAGTATCTTGTTTCCTCCAGGCATTGGGTTGACTAGCTATTACATGCAGGCCCTCTCCCAGCCCCTTCTGTGTCACTTTCCTGTACAGGAGGGAGTCAGGAAGGGTGGTGTCCATTTCCAAATTCCACTTTCAAATCAGATATGCTACTACTGATACCTATCAGCTGAAATTGTCAGTGGGTATGTGGGCTCATTACAGATTTTCAAGGATTTTTATTAATCAATTTTCTTGACAAGAAAGGGATCAGAATGTGGCGTTCAGGGCAGAATATCGCATTCTTCCCCGCTAGCAAATTGCTAACTTGAAAATGAATGCCCATAATCTTGAGTGAAATTACATGATGGAGGGCTGTGCTCTGACCAGGTTATGGTTGGCACAGAGAGGAAGCTGTTGTGTTGTCCTGCTTTTCTGGGCTTGACTGACTGCTTTTCTGCCACTCTCTCCTCTTTGCAGGGATCCAGGAAGGAGTGAAACTCACCCTGGACTGTGCCCAAGCAACGTTCATCTCCTATGACAAAATGGTGATATCCCTGAAAGGAGGGGAGATGTAAGTCTTCTGTTTGTTCTCATATAGTTATTCTCTCATTCAGTTATTTCTGTCTGCATTCAAGGCAGGGGTAGCTGTTAGATATGAGCCTTTGGATATTTCTCTTTTTTGGGAAGTGTTCTCAGCATCTTTCCAGACTCTTCCCATGCCCTGACCAGAGTCGTGAAGGTTAGTACTTGCTTCTAAGTGCCTTTGGAAACAGCAAGGTGGGAAGAAAACCTCTTGCCCTTATCCAGATGACGCTGTTGAAGACCACTTTTAAAATGACTTGAGAGTGGTTAAATACCTGTACTGCAGCCACTCAATCAAAACCATAAGGGTTGCGAGTTCAATACCAGTAAAAGGGCTCAAACTCGACTCAGTCTTGCATCCTTCTGAGGTCGCTAAAATGAGTACCCAGATTGTTGGGGACAATTAGCTTACACTGATAAGTGCACTGATAAGCAGTATAGAAATGTACTTGCTATTGCTAATTTTATTTACAGTGGGCCCTTGATATCCACTAGGTTTGGGTTCCATGACCTCCTGTAAGCAACAGTGGAAGGGCCCCCTCCTGTGGCATGACAACTACCAGTTGGTAGGAGGATGCAGGACAGTATGTGTGGAGCCATGCATGCACATAGGATCTCAGCCCGTATGTGGCAACTGCAGAGATCAGGGAAAGGCTTTCTCTCAGTCCCACCACCATCATAGGCTCATTTGGTGGGGATATGAGAGAGAGTCTTCTCAGTGGCTGCTCCCACCCTTTGGAACGCCTTTCCACAGGAGGCTAGGCTGGTACCCTCTCTGCTCTCCTTTTGCCAGCAGGCAAAATGTTTCTTTTCAAGCTGACTTTTAATTCACAATTGTGCCCCCGGAGTGTGCACCTCTTCTTACTGTGGTGTTTGCTTGGGTATGGTTTTAATGGTTTTGTATTTTTAACTTAGTTTTTAAGGATTTTACATTGCTTATTTGTTTGATTAATGTGGTGGTTTAACAGTGTTTTAAAACTGTAAAATAGTTTTATTGTAGTTGTTTTTGCATATTTTTTTTGTGAGCTGCCTTCTGTCCAATTTGGGAGAAAGGCGGCAAATAAATAAGTATATGAATAAATCCACCAGAATACAGTGGAAGAACAGTATCATGAAAGGGATTTCAAGGTACATTTGCGGGTTTTCATCATTTCACTTGATCTGCATTGTCCTCCTCTCCTTTGTTTCAAACAAGAGTGGCAAAGGCAGGGATTGGGACGGATGCTTGCCTCCTAAGCTGAGCCACCACTCAACAGATACAAAGCTGTTCTTGATCAGATATGGTTTGCTTTGTCCCTTAACCTAATGGTTCCTATCAGTGACGTTATTTCCTTTCCCTAGCTATGTGTTGACTCTCATCACTGATGGCATGCGGAGCGTCCGATCCTTTCACTTTGACAAGGCGGCAGCCAGTGTCCTCACTACTTGCGTAAGCTGCATTCCAACATGGAGTTCTGGGCACGGGTGGGGTTTGCCAGGGCCAGGTGGAACAACAACTGGTAGAAGGAAGAGAAGCGTGGTCTGCTTGGCAGATTCATTCCTCATACAGGTGGCGGATGGCATGCAGTCAGAGGGAGTATTTTAGGAAGCTGCCTTATCCTGAGTCAGGGCCTTGGTATGTTTAGCCCAGTCTTGTCACCTCTGGTTGATTTACTTCCTCAGATGCCTATGCTACAAATTCTTTCACACAGTTAATGTCAACAGTGCTACAAGATCCCTTTGTAGTAAAACATTTTACTCCATCTTGGTACACATTTGCATCTTCCCACCCCCTGGCAGCTTTTACTCCAGTTTAAAAATGTTAACATTTTTTAGGTGATAATGACTTCTTTGTGCTCTGAGTGTCTTTCTTGCCAGAGCTTTTCCATGTCCAAAAGGCCTCAGTCTGCTGTTGACCTGGCTAAGTTTAGGTGCTATTAGTGAGCAGAACCTTGGGCTTCATACAAAGAAGGTTTTTACATCCCTGCTTGACCATGGAATACATCGGGTGAAACCTTGGGCCAGCCTCCTTCTCATTTTTTTCAGCCTTGTAGAATTATACAGGAGTAGCTTTTGTGTGAAAGCCAGTGTAGTGTAGTGGTTTGAGCTGCATAGTTTGACTAGGACTCTGGAGACCAGGATTTGAATCTCTGCTTGGCCAGGGAAACCCACTGTGTGGCCTTGGGCAAGTCACACCCTCTGAGCCTCAGAGGAAAGGCAAAGTCAAGCCCCCTCTGGACAAATCTTGCCAAGAAAACCTTGTGATAGGTTTGCCATAAGTTGGAAACAACAACAAAGTTTTTACATACTGGCTCTACTGAGCTTGTTGCGACAAAGAGGAAAATTCCAAGATGTCATCTGCTGGGCTTAGTAACCTTCCAAGGTGTCCTGGTTTGGTTTCAGCAAATGACCAGAAAGAGACTGTAGGAAGATACAGAGCTGAGACAAACAAAGGGAGAAGCATGGCTCACTAGCAAGGAGTTTCAAGTAGCAAAGTCAGTTGTGTCCAAGTCATACACAGTTCAGTGAGAAATCCAGGCAACAGTCCAAAGGGTAATCCAAGATGAGCATACTGTATATACTCATGTATAAGTCTAGAAATTTAGGTCAAAAAATTGACCCCCCAAGAAACTGACTCGACTTATCCACGGGTGAATGTAAGTACTGTATCTTAACTCTTAGTTAAAAGAAGGAACCATCTCCTGATGAAAAGCAACAGTATAATATGTGAAGCATTGACCCCCTCTACTCTCTCGTCCATGCAGCCTTAAGAATAAGCAGAAAGAGTTATGTCTGCTGGAAGTTCTTTGACATTGTTTTGCTTTGCATCGTCCTCTAGATCCTTTGTTATATGCCCCTACATTTTAACCCTCGACTTATCCACGGGTCATAGCAAAATCCACAATTTTGGCCCCAAAATTTGCCCTCGACTTATATATGAGGTCGACTTATAGTCGAGTATATACGGTAGTCAACAAACAGAACAAAGGCTAAAGTTATTGGACAGCACAAACAGGAACACGAGGCACAAGTGTTGCTTCTATCAAGGAAGTCAGTTGTCAGCAACAGTTTCCTAAGGGAGGTGCTGGACTATTAGCCTTTCGCAGGTGCTGTTTGATTGCTGAGTATTTTAGATATAAGCATTCAGAGCATCCCCACTCATCCTTCTCTCAATAATGCTTTGCCAGGGTCAATAGTGCCAGGTCTGTATCTCTGCCTTTGTCTGTGTCTGGCTCTGTCACTCTCTTTCTGTCAGTATTTGCACTGGGGTCTTGGAGGCCTATGGTCTCTCTAACCAGGGAAGTTGCTGTGGTTGTGGAAGGTTACTAAGCCCAGTAGAGGATGTCTTTCTGCTTGTCTTTGTGTGCCCCTTGCCAGTGCTGTGACCCACTTCCCACCTGCCTTGCTTTGACTTCTTCCTTCTTCTTCCACTTGGATCTCAGATGATCACCATGGACCCTGGTTATCTGTTCCTGGGCTCCCGGCTGGGCAATTCCCTCCTTCTCAAGTACACCGAAAAGCTCCAGGATGCCCCAGTGAGCGTTGTCCCCAAGGACCCCACAGAGAAAGTGGTGAGTTATTCAGTTTGTGCTGAAGAAATGCATGGGGATTTTGCTGGGGAGCTTTTCCGCTGTCTGTTTGTGTGTGGCATCCAAGGGCAGAAGGTTTTGAGTGGAACTGATAATGGTGGAGGGCTCAGAAACACTCCTGGTCTTGTTGATGGGTGATTTCCTTCTGTTTGCAGGAAGAGCCTCCTGTCAAGAAAAAACGTGTGGAGCAGCCCGCAAATTGGCCAGGTAAGTGGCCCTGCCCTCAGCCACAGGACATCTTGGTCCCTGGGAAGGTGTGCAAGACATGTGTTTGTCCTGGTGGGTGCCCTTTTTCCACTTCCATTTCATAGAATCATAGGGTCATCCAACCCCCTGCCATTAGGAAAACAGCATCAAAACACCCCTGACAGATGACCATCCAATCTCTATTTAAAAAACTGCAAAGGAGGAGACTCCACCACACTCTGAGGGAATGTGTTCCACTGTCAAACAGCCCTTACTGTCAGGAAGTTCCCCCTAATGTTGAGGTGGAATCTCTTTACCTGTAGTTTGAATCCATTGTTTGGTGTCCTATTCTCTGGAGCAGCAGAAAATAAACTTGCACCATCCTCAGTATGACATCTTTCCAGCTATTTAAACATGGGCTTTCCTGTCACCCCTTAACCTTCTCTTCTCCAGACTAAACATTCCCAGCTCCCTAAGTCTCCCAGAGGGCAGATGCCACCTTTCTCCCTGGAAGGGACCTAAGGTGAATGTTACTGTGAACATATAATCACATAACTAATACAGTGGTACCCCGGGATACGAAAGCACCGCCTTACGAAATTCCCGGGATACGAAAAAATCCCATAGGAAAAAACTGTTCCGGGTTACGTTTTTTTTTCGGCTTACGAAAAAAAAATTTGGTGCTTTTCGGCGCTTTTTCGCACGAAATCGCGGCTTTTAGCGCTAGCGCCTATGGCTTTTTCGGGTTACGAAAAAAATCGGGTTACAAACGCCGCGGCGGAACGAATTAATTTCGTAACCCGAGGCACCACTGTATTAAGATATTTCTACAAAATATATAAAATATCAAATACTGCTAGGAATATATTAGGGGCTTTGTTATCCACAGACTTGCCATCCACATATTTAAGCATCCACAGATGGCAAGCTTGCATTTTCCCCAGTGGTGTCACATGCATATAGCCGAGCTTCCATTAGGAACAGTTCCCATTGTCTCTAATGGTGGTGTGCATATGCAGCAACGTTGCCATTAGTGACAATGGGACTTCAGGTAAGCCCCCGTTATTTTGAAGTCCTTTTGTCCCTAATGGCGGTGTGGTTGCATGTCCAGCGGATTTTGGTATCTGCAAAGAGGTCCAGAATGGATCCCTTGCAGATACAGAGTTCCCACTATATTCCTAACCTTCGTTGCATTTAAATTTTGCCTTCCCTTTTTGCTCCCTCTTCCAACAGTGGATTCCCCTATTCCCCCAAGCCTCACTCCAGTCAGAGACTCTCTCAATAGCCTTGCTCAGCTAGTTTGCCTTCGTCCTCTGTGTCTGTTCCTCTGAGTGCTTTGCTGGGCCTGCCACCATCCCTTCTGGCTGAACTCTTGATGGAGCTGGCAAGGCAATAAGGAGGAGGAGGTTGTGGCAGGCAGAAGGCAAAGCAGTAGCAGACATTTTGAAAATTCCCAAAAGTTTTAAAAATCTGCCCAGACAGAAATTTTAGCTCTGGAAAAGAGGGCATGTCTGGGAAAAGGATGACACATGGTAACCCTATCTCAGACATATTTTAATTCATACTTCACAGGGGGAAAGTCAGCCCCGCAGGATGAGGTGGATGAGATTGAGGTGTATGGCAGTGAAGCTCAGTCCGGGACCCAACTTGCCACTTATTCTTTTGAGGTACCATTTGTGTCCAAGGGAGAAGTGCCCGCTTATGGCAGGCTTGGTCTCTACATTTTGAGGAGGGAAGGGCTGAAGAGATGGGCAGCTCAGTGCCATGGGTTGAATTCCTGAACCCTTTCTTCTGCTAGAGTGTTCCTCTAAACTGGGCATGACTCCAGGCTCATTCCCCCTGGGTCAGAAAACCTGGAGTCTCACCATGCCTGTCTCCCTGCCCCTAATTTTGTGATGTTTTGTCCTCTGACTTTTATAGGTGTGTGACAGCATCCTGAACATTGGTCCCTGTGCCAACGCTGCCATGGGTGAGCCTGCCTTTCTCTCTGAAGAGGTGTGTATTCTGCTTCTCATTTCTCTCCTGGAAACTCCTGAGGAATGGGGGGTGTACAGAATAAGTGCTGAAATTTTTTGTCAGTCTGGAATTCTTGTCCTTACTTCTCGATATGTGTTTTGACATTTTTCCCCCCAATATTCTTTCCAACGTAGCTAAGAGAAGCCATTTTGTCTCTTGGTTTTTTTCAGTTCCAGAATAGCCCGGAGCCTGACCTGGAAATCGTGGTGTGCTCGGGCTATGGCAAGAATGGTGCCCTCTCGGTCCTGCAGGTGAGTGAGGACATTGCTGGGAGAGTCATGCAACCTTTCTCTTGTGACTGAAAGTCTGTAGGCAACACTTGCGGAATCTGCAGAAAACCTGGCTGGGGGCTACATCCTGTTTCCAGAGATTGGAGAGTAACATTTCATAGCCCTTTACAGCTTCTTTTTCATCTGTATGACTGCTGCAGGCAGAATTAATTATGACTGACAGAAAATGTGAAAGACCAAATGCAGCAGATTGGGAGAAGTATGTTCAGATTGATGCAACTGTGTTATTTGTATGTATCCCAGAATTCTGCTTTTCTTAATTGGCTCTGGATTTCCCTGGTACAGATCAATTATCATCATAATTATCAATAATAATTGGTAATATTATTCATTGCCATTAAGCCTACTCCTAGTTCTATGTTCTGTAACAGCACTGATGGAGTTGGAAGATGTGCCGCTTTATATAAGATAGTTTTGCTTCATGGATCCCACTTTTATGCAGGTGGAGTTTGTGCACCTCATAAAATGAGCTAGGTGCATACGTCATAGTTGCACAAGTGGTGTACCTGACAAGAAGTGACACCACTATTGGAAATTCCATCTTGCATTTTAGAATGCTGATTTCCCTTTCTTAACAGAAAAGCATCCGGCCTCAAGTAGTGACCACCTTTGAACTCCCCGGCTGCTATGACATGTGGACAGTGATTGCACCCCAGAAGAATGAAACCACAACTGTATGTATGGCTTCCATTCCCAGAGACTTAGAAAGGGGTCACAGGCATCTCTTTTGACGGGGAAGGCTGCCTCTTAATAGATGAGATGGATGGAACTGAGCTGGAGGGAGGAGAAATTGTTCCACTCCTTCCTCGGTCCCCCCAGAAGCTCTCTATTTTGCCCAGCACAGTGTCTCATAGAATCATAGAATCATAGAGTTGGAAGAGACCGCAAGGGCCATCCAGTCCAACCCCCTGCCATGCAGGAAATCCAAATCAAAGCATCCCCGACAGATGGCCATCCAGCCTCTACTTAAAGACCTCCAAGGAAGGAAACTCCACTATACTTCGAGGGTGTGTGTTCCACTGTCGAACAGCCCTTACTGTCAGGAAGTTCCTCCTAATGTTGAGGTGGAATCTCTTTTCCTGCAGCTTGCATCCATTGCTTTGGGTCCTGTTCTCTGGAGCAGCAGAAAACAAGCTTTCTCCCTCCTCAGTATTCCTCCTCAATATGACATCCCTTCAAATATTTAAACAGGTCTATCATATCACCTCTTAATCTTTTCTCCAGGCTAAACATCCCCAGCTCCCTAAGTCATTCCTCACAGGGCATGGTTTCTAGACCTTTCACCATTTTAGTTGCCCTCTTTTGGACACGCTCCAGTTTCTCAACATTCTTTTTAAATTGTGGTGCCCAGAACTGGACACAATATTCCAGGTGGGGCCTGACCAAAGCAGAATAGAGTGGCACTATTACTTCTCTTGATCTAGAGACTATACTTCTATTGATGCAGCCTAAAATGGCATTGGCCTTTTTAGCTGCCACATCACACTGTTCAGTCATGCCTCCATCAACTACTGCAGTGTTCTCCAACCTGGTTCCCTTAAAGTTGCTCTGCAGGTCAGCCTGATGAGAGGGACACCAGTTTGAGGGAATTTCAAGTAATGTATTCAAGGTGCTGCAATGCCACCTCTGATTATTGCCTAAGAAAACCCTATGAAATTCATGGGCTAGCCATAAGTCAACAGGAAACCTGAAGACACATACGTACAGTGAGCCCTCCACATTCACTGGGGTTAGGGGCACAGGACCCCCAAGAATGTAGAAAAAATGCAAATTAAAAAAACAATTTTTTTACGTAAGATAATACCTCTCTAGGAATCTAGGTCCTCCAGTGCAACTTCTCTTGGATATTGACCATAGAGTTGCACTGGAGGACCTAGAGATTCCTAGGGAAAACATATTAATCAAAGCCACAAAACTCTAAGTTGCAAATGTGGAGGGCATGTGTACATGCGTACAAACATACTGACAAGCACAACATGACCTTCTCTTGAAACTTTGTTGGGCCCACAAGCTGCATTGGAAATGGTTGAAAAATGGGTTTCTCAAATGTTGGGAATTCTCCTGACACTGTTGGATTCTCCCGATGAGGAGAATCATGGAGAGGTGCAACTGCAGATTGGTACTTACTCTGAAAAATGTACATTTTTCCATACAAAAAACAAGATTCCTGCACAGAGAGAAGCATTTTATGCTCAGAAAATAATACTTTGGTGCAAAAAATGCTGCCAAGTTTACAAAACCTTATGCTGCAGTGTCTTTCGCTCAGTTAATCTCAAAGGTGCTACAGTCTCTTTGTATGCTCTCTTCTGCAAAGGCATGGGTTCAGACTGTGAACTGGGATGGTCTCCCTCTCTCTTCTCCCAGCAGGAGGAAGATACTCAGGGAGACAGTGCCGAGAAGGAGTCTACTCCACCAGAGCCTCCAGATGATGGAAAGAGGCATGGGTTTCTCATCCTAAGCCGTGAAGACTCCACCATGGTGAGTTGCTGGGCAGCCCTATGGCTTAGATCCCTGGCTGTAGCAAGTGTTAGTCCTGGAAAGGCCAGGAACTGACCACTGATTCATGTAGCCCACTTTGCCAGCTGGGGCGAAACTACCATATGTGTGGGGAGTGGGATAAAATGAGAGCATGGCCCCCCTAAATAAGAAATCTTCAGTCCCTAAATTTCTAGCATTGCAGAGAGTGAGATATTGAAAATGAGCTACGCTTAGAAATCTTCATTTTGCATTCCTTTGGTCACTTAGTCTGTCTTTTTTCTATTTCTAAATGCTCAACTGAAGTTTTAAGTTACTGCTATGTTAGAAATTTGGACCCTGAAAGAAAATGTTGTGGGTGGGAGAGGATTCTTATTGAGGGTAATGCCTTCATTTCCTTCTCATGGTGTAGCCGTTCTGTGCTGAGCATCCTCTTTCTGTCTCCCTCCCTCCCTCCCTTCTGTTGTGTTTTTTTGTCTCCTAGATCCTGCAAACAGGCCAGGAGATCATGGAGCTGGACACAAGCGGCTTTGCCACCCAGGGGCCCACTGTGTACGCAGGCAACATTGGGGAGAACCGTTACATTGTCCAGGTGTCTCCCCTGGGTATCCGACTGCTGGAAGGAGGTGGGTGCAACTGGTTTCTGGGAAAAGGCTCAGCTTCAATAAACATCTTTCCCTAGAATCACAGAATCATATAGAAGAAACCCCTGACTTGGAACAGGAAACAGAGACTTGGACAAACTGGGAGGGCTTTCCCACTTGGTTTATTACTATTTATTTAGTTTATGTGAAGTCAAAGGGTTTCATGGCTAGCATCCATAGTTTTTTGTGGGTTTTTCAGGCTATATGGCCATGTTCTAGAATAGTTTATTCTTGATGTTTCACCAGCATCTGTGGCTAGCAGCTTCATCACAATAAAGCAAATCATCACAATAAAACAAATGAGCAAACAGTTAAAGTGATTAACAAGAAGCTATCTTGTTAAAATAGCACTAATTTAAAACAGCTCAAAAGCACTGAAAATATTACAATAATGATAGAAGGGAACTCAGATCATCCAGTAGAGCCTACTGCTGCTCCATGTCCTTCTACTGGAAGCAGTGCATTGCATGGGGACATGGGAGGGGGTCTTCATTGCTGTGGCGCCTTGTTTAAGGAATCACCTTCTCTTGGAGGCCTGGTTGGAGCCAGTGTTTGCCTCTCTTAGGTGCTCTGTTAAAACGTAGCTCAACTTTTGATGCTTAATCATGTTGTTTCTTAGAAGTGTGCATGTGTACACTTTTTACTGTATGCAAAGGGATCTTGTAGCACCTTTGAGACTAACTGTGCAAAAGAAGTTACAGCATAAGCTTTCATAGACTTCAGTCTACTTCCTCAGATTCAAGTCTGCCAAGTCTACAAAGACAAATGTTGCAAATTCCTTTGCTCAGTTAGCCCCAAAGATGCTACAAAATTCCTTTACATACTGATATTCCAGACTAACATGGTTATGTCTCTGAGTTTTTACTGTGTTAGCTTTTTCTGCTGTTTTGACCTGGCAATTTGTTTAATATGCTTTTATCCTATTTTAAATTATTTTATTGTTTTTAGTCTGGAGTGCCTTTAAATTGTTTGTTTTAATTGCATGCCACCTTTAGATATCATGATAGAACGTGGAAAGAGAACAGAGAGGTGATCAGCCTAGCCTCTTGGGAGCAGCTCCTGAAAACACTGTCTCATGTAACCTCATTAAACCCACTTACGGAGAAACTGGGAGCATTTTATAGCAGAACTTGGAAACGTTCCCCGTTTGGAGGACAAAATCCCACAACCAGTGTGTAGGATTCTGCGCGTTCTCATCTCAAAAAGGGGACTTTTTCCATCAGAAATTGTTATGCACAAAAAGAGGAGCAGTCATCCTATTTGATGACTTCAAAATTAGAGTCGTCGGCCCTCTTGGTGGCCATTAGTTTTA
The DNA here is from genome assembly GCF_019175285.1 of Sceloporus undulatus. Taxonomy (NCBI): domain Eukaryota; kingdom Metazoa; phylum Chordata; class Lepidosauria; order Squamata; family Phrynosomatidae; genus Sceloporus; species Sceloporus undulatus. The sequence goes on along the minus strand of NC_056525.1, from coordinate 249,168,865 downwards.
AAGACATGGGACAGTTTTCATCTGAATATTTTGACATAAGGTGTGATTTGACAGGGAGCGGAGGCCCCAAATCTAAACTTTTCCCACCTGCAGGTTAAGAGGAAAAGAGTGGGGTTTCCATCACAAGAAAGGACGGTTTCATTTTTGGACTACAGTTCAAAGAATTTCTCAGCTAACATGATCAGAGCCAGGAATATTGTGGGATTCTGGGAGCTGAAGTCCAAACCACCCTTTTCAAGCTGTGTTTGATCACACCATGTATTCTGGGGGCCTTGGTATAATGGCCAGTTGTGGGTGGATGGAGGCAACCCAGGGTTAGTGTTTGATCCACCTCTTAACCACCTGTGGCTCTGCCCTCACAGTGAACCAGCTGCACTTCATCCCCGTGGACCTTGGCTCTCCCATTGTGCAGTGTGCAGTGGCTGACCCTTATGTGGTGATCATGAGCTCCGAGGGGCAGGTCACCATGTTTGTGCTGAAGAGTGACACCTACGTAGGCCGGACACACCGCCTCACCTTGCAGAAGCCCCAGTTGCACCACGTGAGTAGATGCTCTGGCCACAATTGGTGCAGGGTGAGGATTGGCAGAGTCTCTGAGGGAGCTGTGTTTGTTCTAAAACTTATCCCTGTGTGGAGGGAACATGTGCTTGTTACTGCAGTGACTTTGTGTTCATGTTGCATTGCAAGTGCTTAGAATTTAGTATCTGGTATGCAGATATTTCAGTGTCTGGGTGGTGAATCTGCTCTGGTGTTTTGGTCTGAACTTCGAAGGTGCTAAATTTAGTAGATGTGTTTAGAGGTGAGAGGGGCTAGAGACTTCCATGTAATTGGGATAGTGAGTCCACTGTAGGTTTTATTCCAAATTTTCAAAGAGTTGTCCAGGGTCCCAAACTCTGTCTCCCAAAATAAACTCTGGTGGGATACATACCACCAAAAAGAGGCGCCTCCTTGACGCCTCTCTTTCCTGCGCAGGAGTGCTGCAGCATACAAATTGTGCGGCGCTGCTGCGCAGGAAAAAAGGAGCCCAAAAAGGCTCCTTTTTGCAGCGCTGTAAAGCACTAGAGACGGCACAGAGTTGCATTGCAGCTGCGTAGCCCCATTTGGAGACTGTGCAGCTGCGACGTAACCGTCACGTGCTGCATCTGGCAGGTGTGCTGCAGCTGTGGCACCCTCGTCACATGCAGGGGCTGCAGGGCGTGTGGGTGCTCCACCCACCAGGCAGCCCTCGTACGTGACAAGGGCGCCTCAAAGGCTCATATGTTCTGGGCCATAGTCTGTCAAAATAGACTCTGCACCTCAGATAGCTTAACATTCAGATTAAACCCCAGAACAATTTCACTGTCTCACTGATGTGGAGTCCACAAGCCACTATTGCAAGTTTTTCTAGAGAGAAATGCATTTTATTTTACTTCTTTAAAAATAGGAATTTGTAGCCTACATAACATTTGCTTTGCAGAGATAAGGATGCAAACATCCAGAGTGTTTCTGGTGATCTGGCATTGCATGTGTGTGGGAGGCATTCTATGTTAGTTCTCTCAACCTTCCCTTGGGCTAGCAGAAACAGACTACGTTGTGCCAATGAATTCAGATACCAAAAGTGCTCAAATCTCGATGACCTTAAAATTCTCCCTACCCCATGATTATTTTTATGTGTTTTTTGAGCCTCTTGGGACTAGGGCCCAGAGAGGCCTTTTTTTATAAACAAATAGAAGTAATTTGGGAGCACCTTGGAGCCTGCCTGTAAGTTGCACTTTCCCCAGCCTTTGTTTAAAACAAGATGTTGGCTTCCATGTAGCTCAGTGTACTCCTGAGCTATGCATGACACTCAGTGCTGCCCCAATTCTAGCACCCTGGCCTGTTGCATCTTGCTTTACAAGACCTTTGCATCTCCCTCTTCCAGCAATCAAAGGTGATTGCGTTGTGTGTGTACCGGGATGTCAGTGGGATGTTCACCACCGAGAGCCATTCATCGAGCTCCCGAGATGAGCTCTCTTTGAGGAGCCAGTCGGAATCAGAGGCTCCCATTCAAGATATCAGGTGAGGCTGTGGGCACCATGAAGGTTCCCTCCCCCTTTGTATGACTTTGTATATACTTTTATTTGTGTTTTTCTTAATTTTTGTACAACACCTTGAGTCCTGGTTTTGGGGGAAAGTGGAGTATAATAAAAATATTCTGAAGGATTTTATCTTCGTATATAAGCATGCCCTATATATTGCTAGATGTGTGTGTGTATATTCTTCCAAGTCGGCTTATGGCGACCCCATAAATTTCATAGTGTTTTTTAGGCAAGGAATCTTCAGAGGTGGTTTTGACAGTTCCTTCCTCTGAAATAAGCATACAACTGACCCTGCTTAGCTTCCAAACTCAGACAGTATCTGGTGCCTTGAGGGTATTTAGGTCAGTATAAGGTAAGCTTTATTGGTGGTAAATGATGTAGCAGATGGTTTACAACAGAACATCATCCCAAACACTTTGCTGGTGGGGTCTAGCATCCCTTCACCGCTAGTGGTAGAACAATTAATAAACACCTAAACAATTAATTCTACTCAAAATATCCCAGGCCCTCAATGCAGTTTCCTAGGGTTAGCTGTGGGGTATACCCTCCTCCCAGACTGAAACCAATGGAAGAGAGACTCCAAAGGGTTATACAGGTTGCATGTCCCTTATCTGGAATTCCAAAAGCCAAAACTTTTCATGGGTAGCTGAGATAGTAGCATCTTTGTTTTCTGATAGTTCAGTGTATACAAACTTTGTTTCATGCATAAAATTATTTGAAATACTGTATAAAATTACCTTTAGGCTATAAGGTGTATATGAAACTTAAATGAATTTTGTGTTTAGACTTGGGTCCCGTCTCTAAGATATCTGATTATGTACATATATGCAAATATAGGTATTCCAACATCTAAAAAATAATAATAAATCTGAACTCCAAAGCACTTGTCTCACAAGCATTTTGAATAAGGGAGACTCAACCTGTATAATGAAGGAGAAAACAAAGAAAATGAAATTGTGCAAGCATGACCTATCTTTCTTCCCTAGCCAGGGACACTCATTGCTGTGTGAGTGATGTAGGCAGGTTAAGAATAAGAAAACTCACTCTCCCGGTCCATTCTCATCCATCATATCTCTCCCAGCCGTAAAACTGCCAAGTTTATGCAAAAAGTATAAGACAAGATCACTAATATAAACAAACCCTTTAATGCCACTAGAGCACTGCTAACGTTTGGCATGATGTCAACAAGGACTCCACAGCCCACCTGCCCCATGGCAGAGGCTCAGCTTACTATAGCTTCCCAGGAATAACTGTTCCTTCTGCCTTCTCTGGTTTCTTCCATCTCATGCAGCAACACGGTAGACGATGAGGAAGAGATGCTCTATGGAGACTCTAGCTCTCTATTCAGCCCCAACAAGGAAGAGCCTCGTCGTTCCAGCCTACCTTCGGCCGACAAGGACCCTCACCAGTACAAGTCAGAGCCCACCCACTGGTGTGTGCTGGTGCGGGAAAATGGGGCCATGGAGGTGAGTCTCGTTCTTTTCCCAAGAGCAGGAGGCAGATCCACAGGCCCCTGGCTGTTCTGTTGACTAACTTGTGCCTCTCTTTTCCCCTCTAGATCTACCAGCTGCCCGAGTGGCGCCTGGTCTTCCTGGTGAAGAATTTCCCCATGGGGCAGCGAGTGCTTGTGGACAGCTCCTTTGGGCAGCCTGCCAGCCAGGGTGAAGCCAAAAAGGAGGAGGTCATCCGCCAGACTGAAATGCCACTGGTCAAAGAGGTGCTCCTAGTAGCCCTGGGCAACCGACAGACCCGTCCCTACTTGCTGGTGAGTTCTTGAGCAGCTAACCTTTGCACTTAAGCTTTGCTGGTCACTCACGATTCCTTTCTCTGGGCAGAAATAAGTGTGCTGTTTATGACCTATAAAGACCTGTCTGGGTTGCTCCCAGACTGTCTGAAAGACCTTACCACTTTCTGTCAGGCTGCCTGAGTTTTGAGATCTTCAAGGGAGAGTTTTCTTTCGGCTCCATCACTGTCACAGTTACATTAGGTGGGACTGTGGAAGACAACTTCCCAGATTCTGGGAAACTTCACCTAGATTCTGAAATTCCCTCCCACAGGAAACTCACTTGGTCCCCTCTAGGTTTCTTTTTCCACTGGCAGGCAAAGACTTTTTTACAGGTTCAGTCTCCCCTATCCAGAATTCTGAAATCCAAAGTACTCCAAAATCCAAAAATGTCCATATGGGTGGCTTGAAACAGTGATACCTTTGCTTTCTAATGGTTTAGTGTATGCAAACTTTGTTTGATGCAGAAAATTCTTTAAAATATGATGTATAAAATTACTTTCAGACTATGTGCATAAGGTGTATACAAAGCATAAATGAATTTCATGTTTAGGCTTGGGTCCCTTCACCAAGATATCTCATTATGTATATGTAAAACACTGGTTTGAAGCATTTCGGATAAGGGAGACTGAGCTTGTATTTAGAAAGACTGTCAGCTATGAACTGCTGCTGGCAGAGGGGTCTTTTAATGGAAGATGCTGTACTTTCATCTTCTTTATATTGTTTTAAACACTTAGCGGCAGTTAACAAAGGCTATGCGATTTTAGGCTGCATCAATAGAAGTATAGTGTCTAGATCAAGGGAAGTAATAGTGCCACTCTATTCTGCTTTGATTAGGCCCCACCTGGAATACTGTGTCCATTTCTGGGCACCACAATTCAAAAAGGACATTGAGAAACTGGAGCCATTTGTCCAAAGGAGAGCGACTAAAATGGTGAAGGGTCTGGAAGCCATTCCCTATGAGGAACGACTTAAGGAGCTGGGTATGTTTAGCCTGGAGAAGAGAAGGTTAAGAGGGGATATGATAGCCCTGTTTAAATATTTGAAGGGATGTCATATTCAGGAGGGAGAAAGCTTATTTTCTGCTGCTCCAGAGAACAGGACCCGGAACAATGGATGCAAGCTGCAGGAACAGAGATTCCACCTCAACATTAGGAAGAACTTCCTGACAGTCAGGGCTGTTTAACAGTGGAACAAACTCCCTCGGAGTGTAGTGGGGTCTCCTTCCTTGAAGGTCTTTAAACAGAGGCTGGATGGCCATCTGTCAGGGATGCTTTGATTGTGATTTCCTGCATGGCAGGGGGTTGGACTGGATGGCCCTTGTGGTCTCTTCCACCTCTACGATTCTATGATTCATAACTGTTTTAATTTGATGTTTTTAACAGAATTGCTTATGTGATGGTTTTTAAAATATAATAAGTAGCTTTTTAGCTGTACTTTTAACTTAAGATCAACACTTAGATCTTGTGGTAGGGGAAAGGGGCATGTGTAAATCAAATGAATACATAAATAAAGAGAAATAACACCTTTCCTTATTGTGTCTATGGAATGAGCTAGCTGAAGTGTCATTCCACACATCCAAAATCTTTGAGGAGGTATTTCAGCCATTTAGAATGTGTGAGGGGTTCCATTGAAAAACTGGAAAATCACTAAAGGATAATTATGGGGAAGCTGATTTGACCCTGCAGCCTAAGGCTTCCCACCCCCTGCCTTAGTGACTCCTCTTCCTCTCCCTCATTGCATCATTCATGTGAGAGAGATCTTGTGTTGTTAGTCTTTTTGCTCCTGCATAACAACCATGAGGTGCTGGTGTGCAAACACCTCTCGTAACAGAGACGGGCCCTTTTGCACATAATGATAGCACTATCTTACAACTTGTACGCCCATCAAGGCTCTCATCAACCTATGAGACTATTGGGTTTTATTTTGGGGAGGTACTAGGGAGTTCCTTCTCAGAATTCTATGATTATTGTTGTGTGCCTTCAAGTCATTTCCAACTTATGGCAATATTCTGAAGTGAATTTACCATGCGGTTTTCTTGGCAAGATTATCATGGGATTTTCTTGGCACAATTAGTTGAATTGGCCATTGACTTCTTCTGAGGCTGAGAGCATGCGACTTGCCCAAGGTCACCAAGTGGATTTCCACGCCTGAGCTGGGAATCGAACCCAAGTCTCTAGAGTCATCGTCCAACCATGTTAGCTTCCCTAAACTGCAAATCCCAGGATTCCATCAGATTGAACTATGGCAGTTAAAGTGGAATCATAGTGCTACCATTGCAGAGAGTGAAAGGTGGCAAAGTGATGCTTAATTTCTGTTTCTCCCTGTTGGCAGGTCCATGTTGATCAAGAGCTGCTCATCTATGAGGCCTTCAACCACGACTCCCAGCTGGGCCAGACAAACCTCAAAGTGCGCTTTAAGAAGGTAAGAGTCACCTTATTTGGCCACTTAAGTATGGTAGGCTCTTTTGAAAACCTCTCTCTGTTCTAGCAAGAGCATCCTGGCTGGTCTCCACATACCCTTCTCTGCTTCTCTTCATCTCTCTTTCCTCCAAACCAGGTTCCTCACAACATTAACTTCCGAGAGAAGAAGCCTCGTCTGTCGAAGAAGAAGCCCGAGAGTGTAGGAGGAGAGGAACTGGGTGTCCCGCGAGGGCGGGTGGCCCGTTTCCGCTACTTTGAAGACATCTATGGTTACTCAGGGGTGAGTCTTGGTGGGGGCATAGCAACAAGATGGATCCTCTTCTGGATGTAGGACTATCCACAAGAGACACATCTTCTTTAGTGGTAGGTGGTAGCTGCCATGTCATTGCCTTGAACTTACACCCCAGAGCAGATTCAGTGATCTGCTGATGTAGAAGCCACCAGCCACTCCTGGTGCAGTCAGAGATATTGTTGGTCTCCAGCATGAGTGACTGCAGTTCAGTGGAAAAAATGCCTGCTTTGCTTGTGGAAAGCTGTTGGATCAATCCCAGCATTTCCTGTAGCAGGAATCCACAAAGACATTTTTCTACCCAAGGTTCTGGAAAGCAACTGCCAGTCAGTATAAGCAAAAGTGGGCTCAGGGTGTCAGACCATCTGACCTAGGTATAAGCCAGTTCCAGCTCTTTCATAGTTGTGGCATGTGCTTATTCTTCCCAGGTGTTCATCTGTGGTCCCTCTCCACACTGGTTGCTGGTAACATCTCGGGGGGCCCTGCGCCTGCACCCCATGACCATTGATGGCGCAATTGAGTCCTTTGCTCCCTTCCACAATGTCAACTGCCCCAAGGGCTTCCTGTACTTCAACCGGCAGGTACATAGGGCTTGATGACAGGCACTAGGAGAATTTGGGCTCTTGCCACCTGGATAGGCATGTCCTCCCTCCCTCCCTCCCTTTCTTTCTTTCTTTCTTTTCTTTTTTCCGTTTTTTTCTTCCTCCCTCACCCATCCATTGCCTGCTCACTACATTTAGGGTGCCTTTACTTGCTGGGAAGGGCAGGGTTCTCAGTGAGCTGCATGGCAAGAAGCTGGGCTACATGGCCCTTGCAGCTCTTCCCACTTAGTGATTCACTGAGATGGAAGCCATGCCTGTGTTCTGTGTCCTGCTCCAGGGGGAGCTGCGCATCAGCGTCTTGCCTGCCTATCTTTCATATGATGCACCGTGGCCTGTCCGGAAGATCCCACTGCGCTGCACAGTGCACTATGTGGCATACCATGTTGAGTCCAAGGTCAGTCTCTATGTGATATATGTGTGGTGTAATTTGACACACAGAGGTGCTGCTGGGGTCAGGTTTGGGGACCTGACATTTCAGATGTCCTTCAGAGCACACCTGTGTCCTTCCATCAGCTCCTCCCTCCTTCCAATACTTGAATGAATTTGCTTTCTTTGGCAGGTCTATGCCATAGCTACCAGCATCAACAACTCTTGCACTCGGATCCCTCGCATGACGGGAGAGGAGAAAGAGTTTGAGACAATTGAGCGAGGTGTGTGAGTTTGCAACTAGCACGGCTGGAAGGCCTGGCTCACTAATAAAATGTGCTCCTGGTGAAGGTTCTGCCCAGTCTTACCTGGCTTTCTCCAGTAAACAAGGTCTGGTGTATCTTCACTAGGCTGAATGCCATTTGGATTATAAAAAGCGAGGTGGGTTTGGGACTCTCCCATCTCCCCAGGAAAGAAGCCACCTGCCTCTTAGCTAATAGAAACAGAGCGATCTGCTTGAAGTTCATTCAGACCCTTGTATTGTCTCCTCTGACTGGCAACAGGTCTCTCAACACTCTTCCAGCTCAGAAGAGTCCTTCTTCTTACTTTCTGCCTGAGATCCTTTTAAGGCAGGGAGAGGAACTGTGGCCCTCCAGAGGTATTTCTGCAGGACAGGGTGTGGACTTAATGGCCCTTGCAATCTGTCCCAACTCTATCATTTTGATTCAGTATTGTTGAACTGCAACCTCTGGCATCCCACACCATGGACTAACACTGTTGAGACTTGCAGTCCAATAATAGCTGCCTGATTCCCACTTCTTTTAAAAACAAACAAACCTGGAGAGACCAGGAATTGGACCTGAGACCTTTTGCCTGAAAAGCAGGGCTCTGTCACTGAGCTGTGGCTTCTTCTGCCCAGTTCTCTTAACTATTTCAGATAACTCCGATAACTCAGTTATTCTCCCATATAAACTTGCCTGTCATTTGAGATCTTCTGGGACGCCCTTTCCATCCCACTACCTTTCCAGGTACACCTGGTAGGAACACAGGAGATAGGACCTTCTCAGTAGCTTCCTCCAGGCTCTGGGAGCTTCCATCCAAGACAGGTTAGGCTAGCACTTGTCTTGCTGTCCTTCCCTAGGCAGATGAAGACTTGTATGTTTCACTGGGCCTTGGAGGGCTGATAACTCAATGGGAAAGGATCTTGCTTAATGTTCTGTGTTTATTGTTTTTCTTTTTAATGGTTGTGCTTCTAATTGCTTTTACTTCCTTTGATGGTTTAATTATGTTTTTAACCTTTGTATGAAATGAACATTTAGTGGCGATCGTTTAATTTTTGTAATCCCTTCTGAGTCTAGGCTAGGAAAAAGGAGGGAATATAAATCACTACTACAACAATTAATTGTGTGGCAACTTTTCTCTCCATCCCATCCAGATGATCGTTACATCCACCCACTGCAGGAGGCCTTTTCTATCCAGCTCATCTCTCCTGTTAGCTGGGAGACGATCCCAAACACCAGGTGAGTGGAGGGTGTCCAGACCTTGGGTACAGGTCAGAATCTAAGGAAAATTACTTGCTAGGTATACTATCCATCTTCCCAGGAAGCCCAAGAGAGCAGGAATGTTCTCATATTTGGTAAGAGTCCAAGTCTGAAACATGGGAGGAGCCTGGACATGGCACAGACCTGCTGAACAGCAGAAGGGGAGCTAGACCTAGATGTGTGTGTGTGCTGGAAACAGGATTGCCAGGTGTCCCTTATTTGAAGGTTGGAATGCTTGTCCTTTTCTCAGACTGAGGAGTCAAAAATCCCATATTTTGGGGTGTGCAAGTGAGAGAGGAAGAGATGATCTGCAAGTGTAACCACATTTGAGTTTCAAGTTACTTAGAATTTTAATCATAGTTGTGAAAGCATTTTTTGATACGATTAAAACAGATTCAAAATTCTTGATGCCTTCCCAAGGGGGGAGGAAACAATTAGGGATTTTCATAAAGTGCATCTTAAAATAACCAAAGGCCTCAGTCCTATATTCCTGCAGCATAGTGTAAATATCTGCATGTGGATCTGCTGGCATGACTTGGGTAAGTCACACTCACAGTTCCAGAAAATCCAGTGATAGGTTTGCCTTAGGGTCACCATAAGTAAAAAAATGACTTGAAGGCACAAGCACAATGTTAATTTTACTGAGGAATACACCCTAAATTAACTGAAAGTAGAAATTAGAATTTTTGTTGTGTGCCTTCAAGTCAGTTCCAATTTAGGGCAACCCTAAGAAGAACCTGTCATGAGATTTTTCTGAGGCTGAGAAAGTGTGACTTGCCTAAGTTCACTTAGTGGGTTTTCATGGCGGAGCAGGGATTTGAATTCTGGTCTCCAGAGACTCGTTAATGGTTACTTCTTGATTGTCAACCCAACCTGTCATGAGTTTTGTCTGTCCCTTATTTGAAAACCTTCAAGGGAAGGGAGGCATGCAGGTGAGGACCTTCCACTCAGCCCTTCCTCTTCACCTTTTGGATCTTCAGGATTGACTTGGAGGAGTGGGAGCATGTGACCTGCATGAAGACAGTGTCTTTGAAGAGTGAGGAGACCGTCTCAGGTCTGAAGGGGTACATTGCTGTGGGGACTTGCCTCATGCAGGGCGAAGAGGTGACCTGCCGGGGCCGGGTGAGTGTGACTCAAGGGCGGCATGAGTAAGAGCAAGTCTCTTGTGTATCAGCACATCCCTCTCTCTCATCCAAAACTTCTCAAACGCATTGTCCCACAAAGCCACTTGCCAGCTTCCCTGCCTCAGTTTTGCAAAATCTTTGTCCTTCAGTTTAAATCCAGTCCATCTGAAAGACTGTATCTTCCCTATACAAGGATTCCCAAGTTTTAAGATCTTTGGGGATGGGCAGTTGGTCCCCACCTTGTTTTTTAAAGTTCTAAATTAATGTTATTAAATAAATTGTTGTTTAATACTTTTAAAAAATTTGTATTCATATTGTTTGAATTGTTTCATTTTAAGATTCAGAGTAAGCTGGCTTGGGTCCCATATGGGAAAAAATTGATATGAATTAAATAAATAATAAATCAAGCCACTATTCATTGCCCTGTTTCATGATGCAGGGTTGTTAATGTTGTCCCCTTCTCGGGGATAGGAGACAGGTCCACCGAGATTGACACATCCACGAAGAAGCCCAGAACATATGCATTCCTCCAGTATGCTAGTTCTAGGCATTCTAAGAAGGAGACAGAGGTCAGAATCCTGTTAGTGATATACAGCCATGGATACTTGGTTTTGGCCAGGATGCAGGGAGCTGTTTTGTAGTCCTTTGCACTGTCCCAAACCTCTCCCTGGCAGTTTTCAAGCCCCAGAAGGGGTTGGGTTGGAGAGGTAAAGTGATTCCAATGATAAAGATGCACAGGGGCTAGGATAAGAGGAGCACACTCTATATGTGAGTGTACTCTCCTTTTCCTTCCCCTCCAGGGAACAGACCAGCTGCCTCTTCATACCTGGAATTGCCTATCATTTTTGTCCCTTTTCCGTTGGTAAGGAGCAGGAACCACAGCTTCTCTAGGTTTAAAGTTGCTGGATTGTGTGGAGATGACATGAAACTGTGAGGTCAGACCATTTGGTCAGTGTAGCATCTTGGCCAGCAGCTTTTCACTCTCTTACGCTTGAGCTTTTGCCCATCTGTCTTTCCCCCACAGCCCTTCATAGCTGCACATTGCAGTACAGATGGGAGTTACGTGGTCCTCCAAATTATGTAGTTTCCAGCATTCATCACCATCAGCAATACAGACTAGAACTTTTGGGAGTTGTAGTACAATAATAGTTTGAGGACTGCATTGACCCAGAGTGCAAATATATTACTCTGGAAACATTCCAGATTCCTTCTACTGTGATAATTGTATTATGGCATTTAATCCGGTTTAAGGGTATTATTTGGTTGTTCTGTTTTAATGTTTGCTTAATGCCAGTTCTTCACTTCCTAAGCTCACAGAGGTGGCAATGCCCCACCTAGAGGCCTTCCAGCCTGCAGTGGAAAATAGGGGTGATGGTGGAAGGGGAGAGGCTGGACTTTCTCATCCAATAGTGTCCAAAATGGAGTCACCTTGGTGGTGATGCTCCAGTTTGATGCTTTCTCACTGCCCTGCCCTGCCCTGTCTTTGCAGATCTTGATCATGGACATCATTGAAGTGGTTCCAGAGCCTGGACAGCCCCTCACCAAGAACAAATTCAAGGTGTTGTATGAGAAAGAGCAAAAGGGCCCCGTGACTGCCCTCTGCCATTGCAACGGCTACTTGGTGTCAGCTATTGGCCAAAAGGTGAGCAACAGCTTACAGTAATTTAAAAGACCCATTTCAGTCTGGTTTCAGGCCTCATTATGGGAAAGATTCAGCTTTTGTTGTCTTGGTGGATGGCCTATGTTGGCAACTGGACAGGGGTAGTGTGTCCCTTTTGGTTCTGTTGGACTGCTTCTCTCTGTTCTGCGGTGCCTCTGCTCTTTCCTAGAGGGGTGCTCTCAGAGGGTGGTGCTGGGGGGGGGTCCTAATTGCCTCCTTGGCCATTGGTCTGTGGTGTTCCTCAGAGTTCAGTCTTATCTTATTTGCTATTTACATGAAACCACTGGGAGAGATTGTGTGGAGTTTTGGGGGGTTAGGTGTTACCAGTGTTTCTGATGATACTCAGCTGGAGTACTCCTTGCCAGGTGTCCTTGAGCCAGTTGTAGCTCAGTTGTGAGCTGCTCTCCTGTCTTCTCTCTCTCTCTCTCTTTTTTTGTGGTAGTGGGGAGACTTAGACTTTAGGAAGGGAGAGGCGCTCCCAGGAATCCTCTTTAAGCTGGATGTGTATATGCTTGGTGGGCCGAATTCAACCTGTGTGCCAGGGATTCCTCTTCCATGTGATACATGATACAGAATCTAGATGTGAGAACAGCTTTCTCCCTAAGAGATACAGTGCATATGGGGGAAATGTTAATTGAATTATGGCAATGGGGCAGTGGTTTCCAACCTTTGGTCCTCCATATGTGTTGGACTTCAGGTCTCATAATTCCTAACTGTTGCCCAAGTTGGCTGGAGCTTCTGGGATCTGAAGTCCAAAACAAATGGAGGATCAAAGGTTGGGAATGGGGTAACAGAGAACCACCTGGTGATGATGCTTGCTCAGATGTATAGAGAGGTGAAACAGCTGTAGCTGAGTAGGGGATTTCTAAAACAAGTGTGGGAGCATGTTTAACAAGTATGATCCTTCACATAAGGAGATGTGAAGGAGAAGACAGCACCAGGATGGCAGATGATGTGGTGAGACAGGCCTGAATGTAGGAGATCATAGAATCAAAGAATTGGAAGAGACTCCAAAGGTTTCTGTTTAAAAATCTGTTTGTTTTTTTTAAAAGCTAAGAAGTGGAAGCCCCTTTGCTTATGTCTGCCTGAACCCTCTACATGTCTGTCCCTGTCACAGATCTTCTTGTGGAGCCTGAAGGACAATGACCTGACCGGTATGGCTTTCATCGACACGCAGCTCTACATTCACCAGATGATCAGTGTCAAGAACTTCATCCTGGCAGCTGATGTCATGAAGAGCATCTCGCTGCTCCGCTACCAGGAGGAGAGCAAGACATTGTCGCTTGTCAGCCGGGTACGGAGCCCCAAGTATCCTGCTGGGGAGGGGTGGTGGAGGGTGGCCCTTTAAGCCTGGCTGTGCCATACTGACTGATCTTTCTGGCTCTCTCTTGCTCCCAGGATGCCAAGCCTCTGGAAGTTTATAGTGTGGACTTCATGGTAGACAATGCCCAGCTGGGATTCCTTGGTGCGTAGGTGAGGGGATGGTCGCTGGGCCAGGGTAAAGCCAAGGTGGATGGGTTGCTGCACTGAGGTCCAGTCTAGCTATCTCCAAACCCTATAAAACTTAGTTCCACACTACCTGACAGATTGCATCTCCCCCTATTAGCTTTCCTATACCCTGAGATCCACAGGAGAGGTCTTGCATAAATTTGGATATTTATTTGTCAGCTTATTTTCACATGTGAGTCCTGTAGTTCTGGGATAGTAAGATGAGAGTGATATGGAGTGATCAACTTTGTTGGTTTCTTTTGCAGTGTCGGACAGGGATCGGAACCTCTTGGTCTACATGTATCTGCCAGAAGGTGAGAGTAAAACCACAGTCAGAGAATCAGTCTTGCAAGGGATCCCCAGGGCTGTGTAATCCATATCCCTTCCAGGGTAGGAATCTCCTGCTAAAGCACCTCTGATAGGTGGATGTCCAAGGAGCTTGAACGCTGGGTTCTGTATTCTGGGAAGGAAGGTTTTGATTAGCCTTCTCCTTATTTCCCATCCTTGTTAGAAACATAGAGTTGGAAGGGAGCCCAAGGTTGTCTAGTTCAACTCCATTCTGCCATGCAGGAATACCCAATCCAATACCTCCCTGTGACAGATGGCCATCTAGCTTCTGTTTAAAAACCTACAGAGAAGGAGACTCCACCACTGTCCTGGGCAGTCTGTTTCGTTGTTGAACAGCTCTTGCATTTAAAAAAATTCTTCCTAATGTTTAGGTAGAATTCCTTTTCTTGTAATTTTTGTGTGTGATTTGCACACCAGTTCTGTCTAGTCTTTGGCACTTCCCTGGTAAGGACTGCATCCAGCTTTTTACCAGCACAGAGTGCTTTGTAAAGAGATGTTTGGGCCAGATCCTGCTTCCCAGAACTTCAGCTCCACAATCCTGCTTTCTCTATGAGTTGTCCTCACACACTCACCTTCTTTCCCAAAACCATCCATTTCCTTTTCTCGTCAGCAAAGGAAAGTTTTGGTGGGATGAGGCTCCTCCGTAGGGCTGATTTCCATGTGGGTGCCCACGTCAATGCCTTCTGGAGGACATCATGCCGTGGAGCCATGGAAGGGCCCACCAAGAAATCCAGCGCTTGGGAGAACAAGCATATCACCTGGTTTGGTAAGTGGAGACAGGGGGGGGCATAGTGGGGCTGTGTGAATCATAGAGCTGGAAGGTACCTCAAGGGTTATCCAGTCCAATCCCATTCTACCATGAAGGAAGACACAATCAAAGCACCCCTGACAGATTGTCAGCGCAACTGCTGGGGTCCAACAACCACTATCAGCAACTCAAACGAGTCCTGGGGTTAAATCAGACCCTTGTGGCAGAGCTGGCAATTTCCAGAAGCTGAAGCCTGGCTCCAAAGTCCAATTCGGATGACAGCAACTGGATGTCTTCCAGGAACTGCAGTAATGCAGGAACCTCTGGGGACACACAGCAAACCGATGCTGTAGCTTCTTCTGATAAACCATCAGAGAAACAAAGTCCCCAAAGTGCTCTTTATTAACAGTGCTATAATACAAAACCAGATCTCTAAAACTCCAAAACATACCAATCCAACTCCTACTTCAAACCCACAAGCTATCCCTTGCAACCCCTGGGTTTATATAGTCTCTAGACCATGTGGTCTCCCAAACCCAGTGAGTTCCTGTGTGTAACCATGTCATGTGACCCCTGTGCAATCCAACCAGGTGGTTTCATCATCCATGGCTACATGCACCTAGACACTAAAGTGTCCTGAGCCAATGAGCATCAGCTGTGCTGATCAACCTTGTCCTTCTGAAATGCTCATGGCCAAACACACACACATCAAGCATTTCCCTGTGTGCTGTGTTTTAACCCTTCAAATCCCTGACACAGATGGCCACCTAGCCTCTGTTTAAAACCTCCAAAGAAAGAGACTACAATACACTCCAGGCAGCCTATTCCTCTGTTGACCAGCTCTCATCATCAGGAAATTCTTCCTAATCTTTAGGTGGAAGGCAGGGATTTAACATGGGAGAGTTAGGAAAGCTATTTTTGTTAAGACTTGAAGTGAATTTGAAATCTGTTGTTCAGATATTGTTCAGCTAAGTCCTATTGTGCATCCTGACTAAAGCAGTACAGTTGAACTCACTGGATTTCCTTGTGGATTGACTCACTATTCAACAATTGAGTCAATGGACTTATTCTGGTTGGGGCTAACCAACAGGATTCCAACTAATGAGTTTCAAAACTAAATTTTCTACAGGTTATGTGTGTGGTTGCCATTAGTTGAAGCCAACTTAATTGCATGTAACACCAACACATACTAATATTAACCACTAATATACACTAGGGTGCATAACATACATAATGAAACCAATATAAGCAAGAAAAATATATGTTAAGATCCTGCTGTATGAGTAAGAGAACTGAGGAGGGAAGCAGTCTAGTGCCAGTCTGTAGAACTGGCCAAATAGTAATCAGAAAGTCTCAACAAAATCAGTGAAGAGTTACTGTATAAATCCAGTTCTAGGTGAGGAGGATTGCAATTGAATTAATTGTGAGCTGCTTTGCCTGTAATTGGATTCAACCAGTGACTCACAAACCTTGCTTAAAGTTCATTTATGAGAAAGATATTTTCAGTCTGCATTTAGTCTGTTTTCTTCTTTTGCCTTTTCTTCATGGCCGCTGCACCCACAGTCATCCTATGAGCGTTTGTCCAAAAGAGTCCATCCTGAATTTCCAGAGGGCCTTTCACACAACATAGTTACAGCCTTTTGATTCCACTTTAATTGCTATAATGGCATCTTGTAGAATCCTGGGACTTGTAGTTTGGTGAGCTGTCTGGCAGAGACATTTCAATACTCCTGCCTAAAGTGCCAGCCCTAGGATTCCATAGGATGTTGTCATGCTAGTGAAAGTGGAATCATAATGCGATGATTGTGTAGGGTGAAATGGCCTGGATCAGAGACTTAACTGCTGCACTGAAATCAGCTTTACCCATGGATTTCATTAAGCAGAATGGGACACCAGAGTCCCAGGAGGCTCTTAGCTTACCCTGGGGTCATGCTGCTGCCACAAAAGAAACCAGTGGCGGGACCTGTTTGACGGGGCCTGAAGTGTCTGTGCTTCTCTCCCCAGCCACTCTGGACGGTGGGATCGGGTTGCTACTGCCCATGCAAGAGAAGACATACCGGCGTCTGCTGATGCTCCAGAATGCTCTGACCACAATGCTGCCCCATCATGCTGGACTCAACCCCCGTGCCTTCAGGTCGGTGAGAGTCTGGAGCTCTTCTTCCTGACTAGCACTGCCCCAAATCTTCCTACCATCTTGATTTACTTGTATTGGTCCTGCTGGAAACTGAATTTGCAGACTGAGTTGTTGGTTAGGAGAAAGGACTCATCCTCACTGAAGGAGATACATTTGGTGACTGGTGACTGGTGACTTCCTTTGAGACAGTGGACTGTGGTGGAAAGGATACCTACTTATTCTTCAGTAAACCTTAATTCAGGGGTCATGCAGCCTTTTAGAGGTAGGTCACCAGACTGCAGCTCCCAGCATTCCTCACCATTGGCTACCCTGTCTAGAACTGGTGAGAACTGCAGTTTGGCAACATCAGGGGCGCTGTGCAGTTGCCACCCCAGTTTTCATTTCTACAAATGGAATGCATCTGATGAAGTGGACAGGACTCCACAATAGTTTATGGTACAGATTTCTTTTTCTTGGTTAGTCTCAGAGGTATTACATTGGTGTTTCTTAATCTTTGCTGTACCATGGACCTCATCAAAATATATTTTGTTGCTGTGGACTCCTAAGACTTAAGATTTAAAACCCTAGTAATATTAATGAACCATTAACAATTACACCATCCCTTAAGCCTTCTCTCAAAGGAGCTGGAGAGGAGGGAAGATGCCAAATATGCCTGGTGATTCCATCAGAGAAGCCACACCTGTCCTGGCAAGACCTGAACAGGGGGGCTGGCAATAGCAGGACCTCTCTTACTTACTTAATTACATGCATACCTCGCTTTAAGGTGCGTCACTTTAGAGCACTTCACTAATGATGGCATTTTTCAATTATGCACTACAGAGCCACTTTGTTACCTGCCCTCAGTCTGTTTACAGCGTTTGTGCACTTCATGTCGGAGTTGTATTCTGGCAATTGTATTTATTATTTTTACATTTTCATATTTTTAGGCATAGTGCTGTTGTGCACTGAATAAGTGATACTGTAAATATGTTTTTAGGCTTTTGTATACATTGGCAAGTAAAAAAGGCTGTGATTTGCTTTAAGGCGATGTTCACTTTATGGCAGTTTCCTGAAACTTAGCCCACTAAGTTAGCAAGGTATACTTTTTTAAAAAATAGATATGGGGAGCTATAGAAAGAGAGAAAGACTGCATGCTGGATGGATGGACTCTATTAAAGAGGTCACAGACATGAATTTACAAGACCTAAGTGGAGCTGCGAAGGATAGGGAGTCTTGGAGCTGTCTCATCCACAGGGCTACCATGAGTTGATATCGACTTAAAGGTGGTTAGCCAGCACAACAAATTTTTATCTCAGAGCTCTCATTTTGGGGGTTGCCATGAGTCAAAGCCAACTTGACACCAAATAAGAACATGCATTGTATGGACAGCAAAGAAGATGTGCCCTCTTAGCGATTTCTATGTGCTGTGCTGTGGCCATTACATTACATAAGCAGTTGGCAACTATAAAAATTTCTTGGTGTGCATTTGCGGGGGGAGGCAGACTTGGGTGCACTGGCTTCTCTGGCTTGGCTGTGCCAAATTCTCTCTTTTCTATTCCCACTAAATGTGGTTTGCAGAGGAGGCAAGATTTCCCACCAAACTTTTGGTGCTGCAAGCACATTGTGAGAAGCAGTCCTGATTTGCCACCTCTTCCTCTTACACTGTCCCTCTTAGGATGTTGCACATGGACCGGCGCATCTTGCAAAATGCCGTGCGGAACATCCTAGACGGGGAGCTGCTGAACCGTTACCTGTACCTTAGCACTATGGAGCGCAGCGAGCTGGCAAAGAAGATTGGCACCACCCCTGACATTGTGAGTAGAGCGTGGGAAAGGTGGGAAAGCTAGAAAGGCACCTTAAAGGAGAGGTGACTTCATGTCAGTAACATCTTCTGAAACTCCCTTCCCATGTCAGATCTTACAGATCTTGTGTTTGGCGATCAGAGCCAAAGGTTATTATGAGTGGCATCCTGGCAATACATACATACATATGTACATACATGCACACCTCAGCCTTTCTGGATAGGGTTCAGGGGGGCTATTCTCTAGCTTTTTGCACAATCTAAAATCTCAGCCCTGCTGCCTTAGCAGCTATCTAGCCCTGGGTGGGAATGCTGCTACTTACTGGTAGGGAGAGGCGAGGAAGTGTGGAAGTAGTGCAGATGCCAATGATCCAGCTGCTCTGGGCTTCCTGGGGAAGGAAAAAGAGGGTGTACTCCATTTGTAACTGCTTTCGTTTCTTTCCTCCTCTGAGTCAAGACCTGCTCACTACTGCTTCATAATTTGAATATCCTCTCCCTATCGGTAAGCAGTAGCTGGGGTTCTACATTTGTTGGGGGCAGACAGAGAACATGGAACTGTGCCAGCATAACTCCGCAAGTGTAGGATCTCAGCCTGTGAGTGTCAAAGACTTCAAGGGGGAAATCCAGGCTTGTCAGTTCCATTGGCAGGGCTCCTCATGGTGTCTGACTCGTGCTTAAACTCCTCTATGGAAGCAGTTGGGCATTTTTGTTTGCTACAGAATGGCTGCATTCCAATCAATGTGGCAGAAGTGGGGTTGACCATGCAGTGCGTGTCCAGTGGTGCAGCATTACATTTCTCTGTCATGATGGTGTTGTGCAACCAGCACCTAACTGCATGAGCATGAAGTTACACTCTCTCTCCTCAATGTAGGATCTCAGCCCTAGTCTCCAGAATCAGGGTGCAAGGCTTGCCTTGAGACCTTTTCCCTCTCTGTCCCCCAACAAGCCTTACATGCTCAGCTTCCCTTCCTGGACCCTTCTCAGGTCTCTGTTTTGCCTTTCTCTTCTTCACAGATCCTGGAAGATTTGCTGGAGATTGATCGTGTCACAGCTCATTTTTAGGTGGCTCTGTTCCTCCACTTTTGTATAGTCTGTCTGGACTGACTCTCTGTCTGTTGTTCTCGTTACATGTATGGGTTTTTTTTTAAACTGGAAAATGTTTGTAAAAAAAATAAAATTCTAATTTCACAATGATCATGCCATCATTTTGTGGAACAACTAAGGAGGTATGTTATTTATGTTTGGGTATTGTGGGTGGTTGCATGTAATAACCTATTTTGGAGGTTTTAATGGTGGATTCCTGCATTGGCATGGGGCTTGGGAGCCCCTCCAACTCTATGATTCTCTGGCAGTGGAAGAGGAGCCATTCATGGATGCGTTAGCTCCTGCTGCCACCCAGGTGAAGCAAGGGACCATATGATCCTACTTAACTAAAAAACCCTAGATCTGAGCCCCCACCCCAGTTCTTTTCCCTCACCTAAGCCAGAGCTCGCTGTCATTTTTTCAACCTTGTGAGATTGAGAACATAGTGAGGCCTGCACACATTCCTTTTCAAAGTGGGGCAGGGCAGCAGCCGAGATGGTTGAAAACCCCCAAACGAGGAGACTCCATCACTCTCCAAGCTGTCAAACAGCTCTTGCCGTCAGGATGTTCTTCCTAATCTTGAGGTGGAATCTCTCTTGCTGTAATTTTAATGCATTCTTCTGGGTCCTATTCTCTGGCGCTGCAGGAAACAAGCTTTCTCCATCTTCAGTATGACATCCTTTCAAATATTTAAACAGGGCTATATCACCTCCCAACCTTCCTTTCTGCAGGCTAAACATATCTAGCTCCCTAAGCCACTCCTCCTTCGAGGGCTTTATGGTTTCCAGACCCTTCACCGTTTTGGTTGCCCTCCTCTGGACACACTCCAACTTGCTCATATCCTTCCTAATGTGTGGTGCCCAGAAGTGGACACAGTATTCCAGGTGAGGTCTGACCAAAGCAGAATAGATTGGCACTATTACTTCCCTTGATTTAAACAATATACTTCTATTGATGCAGCCTAAAATCGCATTGGCCTTTTTACTGCTGCATCACACTGTTGACTCATGTTCAACTTGTGGTCTGCTAGGACTCCTACATCCCTTTCACATGTAGTCTCCTAAAGCCAGGTGTCCCTTTTCCTGTATCTATGCATTTCGTTTCATTATTATTATTATTATTATCATTTTCCCTAAGTGCAGTACCTTACATTGCTCCCAGTTTAAATTCATTTTGTTATCTTTGGCCCAGATTTCTATTCACTTGAGGTCATTTTGAATTTTGATCCTGTTCTCTAAGGTATTAGCTATTCCTCCTAATTTGGTGTCACCTGCAAATTTGGGAAGCAAACTTCTATTCTGTTATCCAAGTCACTGGAGACCAGGGTTCAAATCGACACTTGGACCTGAAAAGCCATGGGCAAGTCCCACTCAGCCTCAGAGGAAGGCAATGGCAAGCCACCTCTGAACAAATCTTGCCAAGAAACCCCCATGATAAGTTCGCCTTAGGGTTGCCATAATCTGGAAGTGGCTTGAAGGCACACAGCACAGAGACACAGACAGACACACAGAGGCACCAAAGCTCTGATCTGAGGGGATTACATCTCTGACAAAACTACAGAGCCCAGAATTCCACAGCATGGAGCCATGGCAGTTAAAACGGTGTCAACCTGCATTGTTTCTACAGTGTGGCAGAATGCAGCCCATTGTAAGGCAGCTGTGGAAAGCCTCACAAAAAGGCAAGGGCTTTTGTTGTTCTTGTGGGCCCCGGAGGCCTCTGACGGAAATGCCACAAACATCTCACAAAGGATACATAAATAGTGATGAAATATCAATTACAATACAGTATTTACAAATAATAATGAGATATCATTAATAATAATAATAATAATAATAATAGTAATAGTACTACATTTCCCCTTCCCTCCCCAGAGCCATTCCCTTCTTCTTTTGTGTCGTGTCTTTTTATATTGTAAGCCTGAGGTCAGGGAGATGTAGGCCGCCCTGAGGGCCTTTCTGGCCGATGATTGGGGCAGAAGAAATAAAACAAGCGAAATATTCCCACAAGACTACAACTCCCAGAATGCCTCGGATCCCCTTCTGCCGCGTGATTGGTCCTCCCCTTCCTCCTCCCCGATTGGACAAACCGACGCCTCCCCAGAGGCCCTTCCTCGCCGGTGATTGGTCGGCCGCCCTGAGGGAAAATGGCGGACGTCGACGCTCTGGCCCGTCTCCTCTCTCTGGCCTTCCCTCAGAAGACGGAGGAGGCCTAGGCCTCTGAGGCGCCTGGTTTCTGAAGGGCTTGGCCCCGGGCAGGAGGCCAGCGGAGCGGCTTCTTCTTGGCCCCCGTCGAGCCGGGGCTCCCTCTCCCTTCGCCCTCCAGGGAGGAAAAGGTTATTGCCGCTGTTGCGATCGACGTTGCCGCTCCCAGGCAGAGCGAATGCCTTCCGAGGCTCTTCTCTTCCCCTCCTCCTCCTCCTCCCTTTTAATATCTGTCCTCTGTTTAAAGAGAAGAAGAAGGCGAGACTCTGCATAGACTGGAACCTCGCCCCTGAGAAGCTGAGCAGGACCTTTCGGGGTGGGATTAAAGGTGCCTTGCGCTCAGTTATCTTCATGGAAGCCTTTCCTTATTCTCTTTTCAAAGCGCTCAGTGATTTCACACGGCGGGGCCGAGGCAGTGCTCCAGCCCCAGGACCAGCGCAGCTTCTGGCCTCGGAAGGAGTGTGTCCCGTTGAAGCAGCATCCCTCCAAAGGGGCCCCAAGCAGCCCTACTTTGGCCTGGCTCTTTGGGCCCTCAATGACTAATCTGGACCCAAAGAAGTGTAAGCAGCAGCTTCCAAAGTGAGGCAGCCCAGGCTGCCTTTGGCTTCAGCCATTGTCATTCATTCCCTGTCTGTTTGTGTGCAGAGACCTCTCTGGTGCCCAGAGGAGCATCTCCTGAAGAACCTGTTACGGAGCTAGAAGGCTTTCGTCTGGTTTCGCTTCTGCTGCGTTTGTGGCGCGGTACGTGACGCACGGAAAAACAGCATCAGAGCTTAGACACTGGCAAGAGAAGGTCAGCCACAGAGACTTGGTCAGCAAACAACTGCAGAGTAAAGAGAAGCTTCAGTTCCAGTTAAAGACTTTGGCTTCGAACGTTAGCATAGATATATCTACATCTGATGAAGTAGACTGAGGTCTAATGTACACTCCAGAATTAATGCCGTTTGACACCGCTTTAGCTGCCATGGCCCAGTGCTTTGGAATCCTGGGATTTGTGACTTGTGCAGCCAAGGCTAAATGTCTCACCAAACTACAAATCCCAGAATCTCAGAGCATTGAGCCAAGGCAGTCAAAGCAGTTTCAAACGGCATTATTTCTACAGTGCACTTTAGCTTATGCTAAAAGTCTTTCTTTCAGTTAATCTCCTAAACCCTTTTGTGTAGACAGAGCAAGGTGACTGTTTCTCTGCTTAGACATAGATGAAGCACTTCTGTCCAGTGGCTGCAATCTGGAGAACGATATGTAATATGTGAATACTATTTTCTGAAAGCCTGTTTTGTGCTTCTGCAACAGATAATACCGCCTTGAAAGTCTCTTTATCTTCAGAACTCTCAGCCATATTTCCTTGGCTGTGTCTGAAGTAACAACTTAGTTATTGACAAAGGTTGTTGATAAAATAGTTAACTAAATATCCAAAAACTGTCTCTGTTTTGTGTGACATTTTATTCCTATACACACAACCTTAAGGTGTTCAAAGCACCTTGTGAAGTTAAGCATAATCCAGAAAATGTGTTTTGTTCTGACTCCACTGTTTCCAGTCTTTGAGGAAGACAGGTTGCTCTTATACATAGAGGTACCTCATTGACAAATGCAGTTTTGGTTAATGGAATTCTACAAACACTGGCAGCTATAATTGGCTGCTCTTCTTTCTAGAGCAGCTCTTCAGTGCAACCATAAACTGTTTAACTGCCACAGCTTGTCTTACAAGAGTCCTTTAGGATTGTATCTATGTGTGGCTGAGAATCTTGTCAGCCCATTCTAGGTACACTTGCTCTAAATACATAAATAATTTGCTGAACTAAATGCTGAAAGTGATGGCGACTACAGACGCTGTCTTGTCTGTAAGCTAATTTGCAAACATTATCAGACGAAGCTTGTGTGTATGTGCCCTCATGTCACCTGTTGACATCTTATGGTGACCCTATGGATTTCATATGAGTTTCTTTTGCAAGGAATACTCAGGTGGTTTTGCCAGTTCCTCTGAAGTACAGTTGCCAGCACCTGGCATTTGCTGATGGCCTCCACTCCAAGTACTAGCCAGGGCGAACCCTACTTTGCTTCCAAGATCAGATGGGATCTGGTGCCTTTAGGATATTTAGGCCCTAGAGGAAGTATACCTTAACGTTATGTTTAAAAGGTTAAAATAGGTACAGTCAGGCTTCCATATCCATTGATTTTTATCCATGGATTCAAGCATCCACGGTTTGAAAATAATTTAAAAATATATGACTTCCAAATAGCAAACCTTGATTTGCCATTTTATATAAGGGGCTTCATTTAATACCTCATTGTATGTAATGGGACTTGAGCATCCACGGATTTTGGTATCCACAGGGGATCCTGGAATCAAAGCCCAGTGGATACCAAGGGCCCCGTGTAATTGTGGATTTTGTTTGTTTTAGGATTGAACTCTAAGCTGAATCCTGCAGCCATGCACTCCTCCTGCCAGCCTTCACAAGGGGAGAGGAACATTTATTATATCCTGACTGAAAACCAACCCTATGGCAGTAAGCTATTTCCTGCAGGGAGTATGTGTTACCTGAAAGAACAGACCTATCTACGGCACATTAGCATGGCATCCACGCGTTTCTGGAGGTTCGTCATGGAAGATGATGGTTCTGTTGTCACAATGGACGTTGAAAGTCTGCAGCCTCTGAGTGACAAGGTGGTTGGTTTCCTTTTGGCTATCACCAACGTTCAGGAACGGTTGAACTGCTTTCTGGAAAGGCATGTTCTGGATGCTGCCTTGAATGCTAGGCTGGGTCAACAAGTCTTGGTAGAATTAGACTGTGAGACGTTCCTTGGCACCATCTGCTACATTGGGAAACTCCATAGAAGTCCTTTACCATCTGGACACTCTCCTGTTTACTTTGGAGTGGAGTTGAAGGTGAGGAGGTCTCAGGAGACCAGAGACGTCCTGAGGCATTTAGGTCTCTGTGGTCCATAATGATGCTTAGTGTTAATATAATTTGTCTCAGTCTTCAACATACTTCTCAGTTGTGCATGGAGGAGAAGTGCATTGCCTCACCGCTTTTTTCTTAGAGCAGTGGGTTTCATTGCTGAAATGTTTTTGGAAAGGCACAAACTGTTTTGTGTTTACTTTGACCCAGGCAGTGTTCAGAATGCAACATGCAAGCTTTGGAAGCTTATGAATGTTTCTCCCATAAACCTGGATGTTAGAGAGAGAGAGAGAAAATATTCTTTTCTTGGCCATGGTGTGACAATCTGGTCTTTTTAATGTCCTGCCTGTGGACTGCTTTCAGTCCTAAGATAGAGGAAGGAGGTTGGAGTTGACAATTATATGATGCAGAGACCATATGGTGATTATTTGAGCTAAATCTGGAATGATAAATATGTTCCTTTGGGGCAGTGGAAATCTAAAACAAGAAGTAAATCTTATCCAGAATCCTGTTAATGCACTGCGCTAGTGGTTACACTTCCCCCCCCAGAATTTAATAATATCGGTAAGGGACGGAAGATCCATGCAGCCTGTTTCTCCACTGTCTTACTTCCCTCATGGCTGCTGTGCCTACAGCCCTTTTCCCTCCTCCCAGCATCACCTTCAGGAGTGTAGCTATCCTGTGTGCTGCACTGACAGGATTCAGGCCTTTATTTTTAATAGAGTGACTCCTAAATTTTATTCTGTAGCACATTAGTCCTGTAATGTTAGGTTTGTTGATACATATAGTGAGAGGTCTTGCCTGCTCTGGTGGAAGGATGCTTGCAGATGGATGTCTGTCTGTTTGGAGCAAAAACTTGGCTAAAGCAGGGCTGTCCCATCTAATCTGAATTGTTTCATCACCTAAAACCTAATGTAATCTGTTTGTTCTTTCTGTAGGGTAATGGAGTAGGCAAGGGCCATTGCGATGGTACCTATAATCGAAAAGAATACTTCAGGTGTAAACAGAATTGCGGCCTTTTTGTGCCGCTTAACAAACTGCAGTTTCTACAAGTACCGGAGAATGGAAAAGAGGAGGAAAAATTGGATGAAGTTGTGGTGATGCCAGTGAAAGTGGGGGATACCATTGGCTTCTATTCAGATGATGCCTTCACACGTGGGATAGCCATGGATGTATATAAAGAAGGAAGCACCTGGCTGGTTAAAGTATGTCCGGTAAGAAATCAATCCGCCCTGTCTTTCTGGAACAGGCGTTAATCTGTACCTGCCAGTTTGGTGGCCCTGGATGTAGAGAAGGGCAATGTGTCTGGCTTTGGATTTGCACAAGAGGGGGTCATGAGGAAAAATGAAAATGTACACCTGACTTTATGTGGGGAAATGGGTAGAATTATGTCCCGAGTAGGTACATATAAAAAAAGGAAAGCTTGTGGCACTTCAAGATTAAGACCAATTTATTTTAGTGTAAGGCGGCTATAGAGTTCAGTGAGAAGATAGAAGGGGATATCAGGATATAACCTGGTTATGAAAATAATAATAACCTGAATGTCTTCTGGAGAAGCTACAGGTAAGGAAAAGGGCATCTACTGAATAGCAGGGGAAGGGAAGCAGGATGGTTACTCCTGAATCAAGAAAGAAACCCAGAAAGAGGGCATTAGTCAAGCTCCTCCATCTGGACCTGTAAGGAATTGTCATAAGCTAGAGAGCAAGCAAAAGTTTGTCTTCCTCTTAGTAAGTATAATTCTTTTGTATTTTATATATTGCACAATATTAGGTAAGTTAAAAAATATAAATTAATATAAGTGGTACCCCGGGATACGAATGCGCCGCCTTACGAAATTTCCGGGTTACGAAAAAAATCCAATTAAAAAAAACTGTTCCGGGTTACGAAGGTTTTTTCGGGTTACGAAAAAATTTTTGGTGCTTTTCGGCGCTATTTCACACGAAATCGCGGCTTTTCCCCATTAGCGCCAATGGGTTTTTCGGCTTGCGAAGTATTCCGGGTTACGAAAGCGGCGGCGGAACGAATTAATTTCGTAACCCGGGGTACCACTGTATTTATGTCCTGCTTTATGTCCAATGATTTTATGTTGGTATACAATAAAATCAGTTATTAAAATGTTAAAATATTAAAATACAGTCTTAAAACATATTAAATATATATAACAATGTAAAACATGTCAAACCAGTTAAACCCATGAACATGTAAAAACTGGCTTTCATGTTTAAACTTGGTGCCAAAATGAAACCAAAGTTGGTGCCAGTCAGGCCTCTGTGTGGAGGGCTCACCACATGGGAAGCCACAACAGACAAAGACTTTCTCCACTTAGATGTTTATTTAGTTATTATTTTTATTTTGTTTTATTTATATGCCACCGCTCTCCCATACCAAGGTGGCTTACAGAAGAAATCATTTAAAACCTGACACAATTTAAATTGTCACATTTAAAACAATGTAAAAATTATATTAAAACAGTATAGCATTATTATAAAAACATAGCAGAAGTTTAAAAATAAATAAACAAATCACACAACCCAGTGCGAATCCTCCCTAAGAGCAATGACTTATTAAAAGCTTGCTTAGGATAATAAATGCTTCTTTCTTGGTTTACATGAATTACTTGGGAAGTATGTGAATAGAATATGCTTTTTTCTGTTATATCTTTTGTTTGATGTCTACGTTAGAATAGTTGAATTAGAATGTATAACTAGTGTATAGGTGTTGTGGTATGGTGGTTATGTTGTTTGATGTGTGATTGTTTTTGTGTGTGTGTGTGTGTGTGTTATGTATGGCCCGAGACACACCAGACAAAAGCAGTGTGCCAGCACAGAAACTAGGGTTCCAGAGCGCATGGCAACTGCATCCTCTGGAACCCTATTCCATACAGGCGGCGTCATCATGGCAGCGTCCTGTCCACATGGGCGCCGCACTGATGGCTATCAGCTTCCGGGCAAGGTACAAGGTGTTGGTCCTAACCTTTAAAGCCCTACATGGCTTGGGTCCTGACTACTTGCGGGAGTGCCTCCTCCCATACAATCCTTCCCACACACTTCGGTCCTCTGGGAAGAACCTGCTACAACCTAAGAAGACCAGACTTTCAGCAGTGACTCAGAGGTCCTTCTCATCAGCCGCCCCCAGGCTCTGGAACGACCTGCCAGCCGAGATCCACCATATTGCCATCTTGGAAGTCTTTAAAAAGGCTATTAAGACGGATCTCTTCTGGCAGGCCTTTCCAGACTAGGTTAGATCCATTAGACTTGCCTCCCCCTCGATCGACACCTCTATTGATACCGATACAAAAATTGATTGATACCATCACCCCTGTCCCCCCCACCCCTTCTAGAGGAAGATTCATTTCTTGAACTAGTCTGCCCAAAATTTTAATGTACAGTGTTCCTTTTGGATAGTTTTAATTTTTTTATGTTTAATCTCTTTTTATGGGTTGAGCACTGTTTTTATGATTGGGGGAGGGTTGGGGTTTTGGGGCTTTTACATTGTAATTTTTAATTGATGTTTTATTTATACTGTTGGAATCAGCTTTGATTCCTTTGTGAAAAAGTGGAATACAAATAAATAAATATTATTATTATCATCAGCAGCAGCAGCATATTGGTACCAATGCATCCCCAAACTCTGGATGATCTCTCCCAGCAGTTTCATGTAGTTGTTAAACAGCCTGGGGGACAGAACACTGTTCTTATAGGAACTAGAGCAGTATTTTGGAAAACATAGGGGTTGTTTAATGATAAAAAGTCACCATTAACAAACAAGTTATCCTGGCAGATGATTTTTTATGGTCCCTTCTTAGGATGTGTATTCTCAGTTTATGGTGAAGTCCAACAGACTTCACCACTTGTTGTTGTGTGACTTCAAGTTGTTTCCAACTTATGGCAACCCTAAGATGAACCTATCATGGGGTTTTTCTTGGCAGGTTTCTTCAGAGGGGGTTTACCATTGGCATCCTCTGAGGATGAGAGAGTGTGACTTGCCCATGGTTACCCAGTGGGTTTACATAGTCAAGCCACAATTTGATCCTTGGTCTCCAGAGTCATATAAACCACTACACCACTCTGGCTCTCTAGACCTCAGCAGTACTCTATTCTTATTCTTCTTATTAACTTTATAGCCTGCCTTTTTCTCAAGTCTGAGACTCAAGGCAACTTACATATTAAACAGATTGCAGTTAAAACATTCAAAAAGCAACATTAAAATTGAATTAAACTATGTACCATATTAAAAACATACACTCTAAAAATATTTTAGAAACAATAAACAACATGAATCAGGATCCTACATGAGTTGAGTAACAGCTGAGACACTTCTCCAAGGTGCAGGGCCTCTTTTGCAAGTCAGGTTTGGTACAAACAGTGAGTGATGCTTGTATAAAGTGTAGCTGTTACTAATAGAAATGGAGGGGTGTATTCCCTCACTTTTACTTTAGTCCATAATCGTTTTTCTTTTCTGGTTCATAGGAGGAAGAAGGGTCAGCAGATGATTTCCGAATTATCCCCATGGATTCTGTGGTGAAGGAGGAACTGCTGTCCCCAGGTAAATTGGCCCTTTAATGCTCTCTCCTTGTAGCAGCTCCATATTTCTTTTTCTAAAGGGTGGCAGAAGCACAAGAGATCATCCCATTTTTGCATGGCTGCTGTCTAAGGCACACCAGCCCTAGCACTTTGGAATGAACTGCTGTGTTTTCTTCCTCTTGTAGAATGGATTGTTCCTCTTTCAAGCCCCTGGGGAAATATGTTTGTGCATTTTTATTTTTATTTTTTGAGAAGGGAAAGTGAGGAGAGGCCCTGGGAGAAATCAAACTCTTCTGTTTGCTCTACACCAGCTATTGGAGAACCAGTACAGGCAAAAGGAAGCCCTTCACACAGCACTTAGTGTATAGGTGGCTGCCAGTCTGGAGGCTTTAAAAGAGGGTTTGACAAATCTGTGGCTGTTGAGAATACTGATTGCCTACTAGTTATGATAGATGTAGATTTTCTGGAGCATCAGAGACAGCATGATTTTTAATATCAGAATCTGGGGACCACAAGTGTGTGTTTGTTGCATTCCTGTGCTACTGGCATTGGGCCTGAAGAGGAAGAGCCCTCCCCTCCCTCCTTCCAACTGTCATCTTCTGGCCTGGGAGGGAGTGAAAGGACAGGCATTATCGGACCTGGCCTCGATTAAGAAAAAGAGCCCTCCCTCCAGTCCATCTGCCTTGGTCCAGGCCTCAGAGAGAGAGAAGAATGCTGGACCTGATCCCCCCCCCCCACCATTCCCTTCTCCTTTTGTGTCCTGTCTTTTTAGACTGTAAGCCTGAGGGCAAGGAATTCCCAGTGATTGGGCGGCATATAAATAAATCCTATTATTATTATTATTATTATTATTATTATTATTATTATTATTACTGGTGGGGTTGCTGTGGGGAACTGACTGGCTCCAGTGAATAGAACCCTAGACCCAGTAGTCTTTCATGACCCATCGTCATCATCATCATCATCATCATCATCATCATTTTATATCCTGCATTTCTCCCAATATAGGAACTCAAAGTGGCTAACAACAAATTAAAAACAGTACAGAAGAATTAAAAATATAAAGTTTAGAATACAATTAAACAATTTTAAAAGTTAAACACATGAATGAATGAATGAATGAAATATTTATTTATATTCCGCCTCTTCTGTTTTGAGGATCGCTCAAACACTAAAATAGTAAAACATATTAAAACCTATATACTAATCTGACATCTGACTTGCAGAGCATTTGAAAATCTGATCTTTGTCCGTTTGAAAAGCCCGATGGCACAAAAATGTTTTTACCTGCTGTTGAAAGGGGAGCAGAGATGGGCCATCCTGCCCTCTTGAGGGAGGCAGGTCCATAGCCTGGGAGCAGCCACCTAGAAAGCCCTCTCCCTTGTTCCCACTAAATGAGCCTGGGAAGCTCTTCTTATGTTCTTATATTCTGATGAAGCAAAGGCAACATAGTGCATGTGAGTACAAATAGTTAAAATACAGGGGTAAAAAAATATGCAGAAACCACCTGGCAATTCCTTGGCAGCTAAAATTAAAATGAGCTGCAAAATGCAATTAAAAGTTAACCTTGCTATTCAAGTGTTCTAGACTCAGTTCAGATTTGTACTTTTGTAATCCAGTGGGTCAGAAGATAAAGTATAACCAATATCAAAGACTGGGTGTTCTTAAGTAAGAGGAACTAAATAAGTCACCCAGTGGTTTCTTAGGCATAGCAGGAGCAGACCAATTATCCCAGCATCCCAACAGGGCTTAAATTGTCAAAGGGAATAATAAACAGGCCAGAAAGAAAACAATTGCCTGTCCCTTCTCTCACTTAGCACTGCCTCCATCCCCATCTCTCCCTCGGGCACTTCAACAAGGCGGCAATAAATGGCATCAGGTAGTATAACTGCAAAATTTGTCATTTGTAGAGCACGTGTATTTCTTTTCAGGTTTTGAATTGGAAACCGATATTGGATCTTTTCAAGAACAGCTAAAGCGCAAGCGAAGTCAGAGCACAGAGGAGAAGGAAAAGAAGTCACCTTCCCTTGGTGTCAACTCCATGGTTCAGATTAATTTAGAGAAGGGGAATTCAGTCACGGGAACAATCCGCTGGATTGGCTGCCTGCCTAAAATGCAGCACAAAATGGCTGGGATTGAGCTGGTAAGTGCCATTTAAAGAATTCCTGGGTTTTGTATTTTTAATGAACTTTAACTTCATTTTTTTATTTTAGGAATTTGAGAGAAACCGCACAGAGATCAGCTGTGCAGGTCAGAACCATATCAGTGGGTTCTGAGGCACAAAGTCAGTGGGAAGCAATTGGCAGCACTATTTTGAAGACAGAAGCCTTGAACCCTCTCCCAGTAATGGCTCAACGGTGCCAGTGATCCCTGGTGACTTGCTTAGACCTTCCTGCAGCTTCTAGTACCACTAGTTAAATGCCTGTACTGCAGCCACTCAATCAAAACCATATGGTTGCAAGTTCAATACCAGCAAAAGGGCTCAAGCTCTACTCAGGCTTGCATCCTTCTGAGGTCGCTAAATTGAGTATCCAGATTGTTGGGGGCAATAAGCTTACACTTTGTAAACCCAAGATATGCTACTCATTGTCACTTGACCTAAATTCTTCCTTGACATGCAGCCACCATATGCATTTTGTCTCTTAGAAATATGCTTTCTCGAACAATAGTGATCAATTATTTGGATGAGCTTGTTCTTATAGAGAATTTTAGGCCCTGTGTCGCTGACTGTTTGTTCTTATAGGATGAAGAGAAGGGAGTTTCAGATGGAGAGTTTGAGGGAGTGCGCTACTTCCTCTGCCCTCCAAAGCGGGGGCTCTTTGTGAAGCTGGAGTCATGCCAGCCAGATATGCGCTTTCAGTCTAAGACACAAACTTCTTGGGAGCCCACTGACCTGGGTAAGTTCTTTCCATGCCACTGTCAAGGTTATTTCAAATATCCTGTATTGTAATTATATGGTGAGTGTCAACTGATTGTCTGCAGCCCTCACCAGTTTCTCTTAATGTCTGATAGTCACTGCCCTTGCCTTTGCCCCATGCCATTGACCGAATAATTTCACTTCAGACAAATTGGGAAGAATTTCCAGCATGTCTGTGTAAGCTGTTGCCTTGGGTATTGTTAGGAAAACTGCCTCTCCCTACTCTGAGTGTCTGACTTGGTTATTGGGGATGAATAGTAAAAAATCACATTATTGCCCCATGATGTATAGCTGCACTTTCTGAGCACTGTCTTAAGGAAGAGAAATTCACAATAGCTATCTTTTATCCCCCCAAGAAAAATATTCTGGTGGATTGGATGCAGCAGGTGAGCTGAGCAACTCCCCTCCCCTCAGGGACGACATGGCTGTGAATGTCCTACACGGGCGGATGAGAGGGATCCAAGGCCACTGCAACTCCTGTTACATGGATGCTGCACTTTTCAGGTAGGCAGTTCCACAGAGGTCTTTTCCAAATGCATGCAACAAGCATTTGGGAATCTGAAGTAGATCTTTTCAGACTGTGTGAAGTTGACTAACTCGGTACTGCTAGAGGAAGCTTAAGGGATCGCCTAGGTCTTGAATGACTTTTAATCATGTTTCTTACCTCCTCTTCTCATGATCCAATCCTTGCTGTCCTGCATGTTCTCCCAGGTGAATTGAATCATTGCCCCTGTCTTTGGGGGAGAAAAAAACAAGCTTTTCCTCCTCTGTTTGCTTATACTCTTGCTTCAATTTCTCTCTGTCTTTGTCAGTTTTTTAAAAAAATCTACTCCTCTATTACCGTCCTCCACTCTGAAGTGTTGCTGCAACCCGTACAGTTACCAAGCCCGTCCTCTCTCACCACAGCCTCTTCTCCTGTACCTCTGTGTTGGATTCCATGCTCTACAAGCCTGCCCTCCCACAGGATGGGCATGTTCAGAAGATCCTTCGAGACAAAATCGTCAACCCTCTCAGGCAGTAAGTTGCTAATTCTGTGTCTTGACAGACTCAAACAGCCACCCTTTGCCTTGGATACCCACCACTTTTTTGCTTTGCTTCCCTGTGTGACTACTTGTATTACATAAAGTATTTTGTGGCTTCACAATTGCACTGTGCCAGTGCAGCTTTTGGTGTAGGCTTGTTGCTTTCTGGAAATTTCGGAGAAATTTCTTGGACAGGAAGAATGGGGGAGGTATTAGTCAAAGAAAGAATCAGGATTGAGACATTTTATAGTCTTCATCCACAAATAGAGAGACCATCTGCACTTTTGAAATAGAGGAGTGGGACAGTGCACTTGTAGTGTAATGATGCACACAGATTCTCTAATAGGATGATATGGTTTTCAAAGTGTTTATTTTCAGAACTCATGTACTGTTGGTCTTCCACATTTGTGGCTTTTTGAGGATTTGATTATTTGCCAATTTAATTAATATGTTATTTCTAGGAATCGCTAGGTCCTCCAGCATGACTCTTCTGGAAGTTAATCAGAGTCACACTGGAGGACCTAGAGATTCCTAGAGAAAACACTTCTCTCGGCATTTGTAGGTTCTCCAGTGCACTTCTATGGTCAGCATCTTGCTGGTGTTGACCATAGAGTTGCACTGGAGGACTTAGAGATTCCTAGACAAGTATTCTCTGTGGTTAAAAAAGCGGTTTTTTTTATTTGCGATTTCCCCACTTTCATGGGGGTCCTGTGCCCCTGACCCCAGGGAATCATTATTGAGAATACAGAATAAAATGATCCTGTATATGATAGTGTTATTTTATGGATAAGCTGATGGGCTTCTTGCAACTGAGAAGTTTTAATTCAGACAGATTATAATGAATTTAGAGAAACTGAAAATGTGAATACTTTGACAGAAGTTAGCAAATTGTGGCTGATTGGACTGACTAGCCAGTCACATCTTCTTTTAGCCGGTCCTGCTACACTACTACAGAGCACCTTGCCTTATGCGGCGATCCATTATGAACCCTGCCGCGTAAGGCAAGTTCTGCATGTGTTGAGCCTCATTGAAACTAATGGGGCTCGTTCATGTGGCATGGTGTGGCATGGCGCCACCATTTCCTCTTTACCGTGCATGGGCGAACTATACTGTATTCCTAATGATAGAAATGAATTTGTTTTAGAAGTTAGACCTTATATGCCAGAAACATTTTTTGATAGAATAGATTAGAATTGTGATATGCAATTCAACACAGTTCAATGAAAGGAATGTACTTTAAAGCAAGGAGAAAAATCTTCTGTCATGGATGGAGATGGACATTAGTAGTTTCAACTTTAGCTCTTGTCTAGCTCCTTGCCTCCTTCCTCCCCCTTTCAGAAGAAGAATAAAATACTCAAAATAATGTACACTTATATGGAGGTACATGCAGATATAGTTAATATATAAATAACTTGGGATTTGAATTTTGAGGGACATCACGTGCATGCACACTTGCTTTGATCACTAGCTTTTTTGTTTTTTGGGGGTGTGGGGTTTTCTTTGTCTGCTGAAAGTGATACCATTTCCTCCCACCTTAGGAATGGCTTTGTGGCTGCAAGAAGTGTGATGGACCTTCGACATCAGCTGACTGAGAAGGGAGAGTGTTCAAGCTTTGCCACTTCTGAGAAAGGTGGTAGTGTTTCTTCTCCTTTCAGGTTTTATACCACAGTGTGGTTTGTTGTGTTACCAAGAGATCCGAGATTCAAATCTCCGTTCAATCACTAAACTTTTTTGGGTGTTCTTGAACCTTGTTTCTAGACCTAAGCTCATCATGATTTTTGTGAGCATAAAAGAAGTGGGATGTGAGGGCAGAGCAGGAAAGATTCCTGAAATTCCTTGGAAGAAAGTTGGGATTACAAGGAACTGGCAAAACCACCTCTTGAGTATTCCTTGTCTGAAATTCATGGGGTCATCATAAGTCACTAGGTGTCTTGAACTCTCTCTCTCTCTCTTTCTGAGTCTTTGCATATAGCCTAGTTTTTAATACCTTTTATTTCATTAAAACAACAATCACAATTTAAAATTCACAATACATGACAAATATTACATATACAAACTACAAATTTAACAAAAGTCAAATGACAATTCTAACATAAAAGCACTACATAACCCCCCTAATCCCCACTCACTACACACCATCCACAGTTACTATATATCTAACACTCAACGATACACAAACCAACTACAACTAACTGACATATCACTAAATATACAGTTCCACCAACACAAAATGTTGTCTTCCTGAAAATTACTACAATCATCCTGTATTCACATGAGAGAATTTTAGTGCTAATTCAATGCGATTTTATTTCCTTTTCCTTCTAAGGAACTTACTTATGGCTTTTTAATTACAAAGCCTAGTTTAAAAGGAGAATCGGACATCTTGCTTCCCTCATTGCTTTTGATGTGGTTAAATAAATTACTTGTTTGGGTCCTTTTTGTCAAGTTTTGCATGGTGAATATTTAATCTATATGTGTTCACCTAGTGAGAGCTGGCAATTGGCCTTCAGTGACCTGTTGGATGGGGAAAACAACAACAGAATTCTGTATTATGAAATGACATGTTCATAAAGTTTCCTGTAATACTGGGGTGAAAATCCCCTTTGATGGCTTTACTGGGTCAGAATGATAAAAGAATTCTCCTCCTCAGATCTGCATGTTTAATTTTTCTAACTAATGGAAGCTAACTTTGTCACATCTTGAACCCATCCTACTTGCTTTCAGTTAAACAGTAGCTCTAACTCTCTGAGAAGGACTCACTTTTTGTGGAGAAGGGACTCAGGAGTGAGAACCAGCAAGTTGTATTGGTTTGGGTGTTGGATTAGAAATCTTAGAGACCAGGGTTCAAATCCCCATTTAGCCATGGAAACCCGCTGGCTGATCTTGCACAAGTCAGCCTCAAAGGAAAACAGTGACAAACTTTCTGAATAAATCTTGCCAAGAAATCCCTATGAGAGAATTGCCATAGGTCAGAGCCATCATGAAGGCACATTTCAATAACCAAGAGTGTCATCTAATTGGAATTTTCCTTTGCCCTTCTAGACCCGGAGGAGTTTCTGAATCTCATTATGCACCATATCCTGGGAATAGAGCCACTTTTGAAACTGCAGTAAGTTCATGTTCTTTACAAACAACTGAGAATGCCAGACACACTGTTTGTGAGTTAGGAAGAAATGAATGTATTTATGAGGAAATCCTGTGATTGATTAGATCGAATATAAGATATAAATGTGGCAATTGACCTTGCATAAAGGGTTCAGTTGAGAATGGTAGGCTAGTAAGCCCAGTGGACTCATCTTGATTTCAACACTTTGCATCTCTGCAGCTCATGCTCTCTATAAGGAATGGGAACAGTGTAAGAAGTACTTGCACAATTGAAACAGCCAAGCTAGTCATAAGAATTCCTTTTGTAGGAGCGAGACAGAATACATGGATAAGTACAGCGAAACCACTTGCTTGGTGTCTTTCAGGTCTGGGAAGCTCAAGGAGCAAGAGTGTTACTGTTACCAGATATTCATAGACAAGCAGGAGGATTTGGTGGTGCCCAATGTTCAGCAGCTGGTAGAACATTCCTTCCTTTCATCTGATCTCAAACTGGTGGAGGTTGGTTATGTAGACCCTAATTGATTATGGTTCCTGATGCTTTAGCCTCTAACTTTGTGACCCTCCAGCATGTAACCTGGCTTTCAGAAGAGATGTGTAGAAAAAGCTTTAATGTAGGCTGTGAGGCTCTTCTAAAAAATGTATCCTGATATTGTGCTCATAATAAATGTTAGAAAATTATTCCAAACCAAGCTTCTCTTCAACCTCTTTCAACCATTCGCTAGCAGAGAAGTAGGGCTTTTGACAGTAAGGGTTTCCTGCATGCCTCTACCCTATATGTGCTGTCTCTAAACCCTACCCCATTTGCTTAGTCACCCATTCTAGGGCTGTATCTAATGTGACCAGATGACTTTCTGGATATGTTTTCCAATTACATAAAAGACTTCTTCCTCTCTCTTCCTTCTCTCTCAAGATATCAATCTTGTGCTATTGCATTTAAAGGTACATTCAAACATATTTACAGGCAGTGCTTAAGCCCTGGATAGCGAACAGAAAACTTTTAAGAAGTGGCTTCAAAGAGCATACACTCATCAAAGCCACCTCTCTTAAAAGTTTTCTGTCGCTGTCCAGGGCTTAAGCACTGCATGTAAATATGTTTGAATGTACCTTTAAATGCAGTTAGCAAAGGTTTTAGCTATAAAGTTTGCATACTGCCTGTTTGCCTTACTTTGCTAAAACTAGTCTCTGAGAGACCCAAGAGATTTAGCACTTCCACATTTGAACTTTGCTAATGGAGGCTGAGTCTTAATTGGATCAGTCTTCATTTCTCCCAGAAAAGGAGCTAACACCCCAGGAATCTACTGTAACCCAACAATAAATTATGCAGAGCCATCCATTAGAGAAGGGCTTGTAGCTCAGCTGTAGAGATGATTTGGATACAAGAGGTTCCATATTCCATTCTGAGTACCTGAGGTGATAGGAATGACCTTCCTCTCCTTCAAACCTTAGGAGAGCCTCTGCCAATCAACAATCATAACAAAAAGTATTGGCCTAGATAGATGTGAGATCTCTAGCATCCTAAAAGGCAACTTTATACTGCTATGAGTTGAGGGATAATTTTATTCTGTTTGAAAATTTAATTAACACAGAGCTACGAGAGGCAGAGGTCTTCATGGGGCAGCCCAATGTACCCAGCCTCTGCTCTACCAATCCATGCCCTATGTATAATTTCATATCTGGACACTTGGAGGCAGGGGATTTTGCTTCCTCTCGGAACCTATTGACCCTTCCTTTTGAACCAGGAAAAGAAAGAAAGTTCAATTTTAGTCCCCCCCCCCAACTTTTTATTATAAAAAGGTGGCTGGGATTGTAAATAGGAGGTAGAATTACTGGAGACTTCCCAAAATGTGGTTCTCCATTTTTTCCATGTACATTTTTAAGGGGTGAGACTTTGGGGAAACCTAATTTTTTTGGACTACCTGACATTTATATAAATCTGGAGCACAATATGCCAAAAGTGAAAACCCAATGAAAATGAATAGGGCTTGGTGGGGTGGATGGTAGAATTGGGGAGAAATTAGGAGCCAAATGGCTTGGTACAAAATTGGCCAGCAGAACCCCTGGGCCCTTACAAATGATGGAGGAATCCATCCAGG
The DNA here is from genome assembly GCF_019175285.1 of Sceloporus undulatus. NCBI lineage: Eukaryota > Metazoa > Chordata > Lepidosauria > Squamata > Phrynosomatidae > Sceloporus > Sceloporus undulatus. The sequence goes on along the minus strand of NC_056525.1, from coordinate 249,130,678 downwards.
GAGAGGAAGTGCTGGACCTTCAGGAACACTGTCTTTGACACAGTTCTTGAAGATACAGGAGTCTGCTGTCATTTGTACTGAATGTGACATGATACATGTAGACTACCCCATCTTCCATTCCCCCTCCCAAACATAATAGCTGGGGAAGTCCTGGCTGGTGACTGGGATTGATTTTTTTCCTCATCTGCCTAGATTCCATCCTGCTTTATCATTCAAATGCCACGTTTTGGAAAGGAATACAAAATGTTCAGTAAAATCATCCCTTCATTGGAGTTGGACATCACTGATCTGCTGCTGGATAGTAAGTAAGGGGAGAGATGGGAACATAAATTGGCTGTTGCCAATACAGCTGAGTCCCTTTACCTGGCATGTCATCCATCTCCTTGGGCATCATGTCAAACTGATTATTGTTCAGGGAAGGAATCCATGACCATGGCCAGTAGAGTGACTCAGGAGGTTCAACCAGGATAGAGCAGTCTTAGAATGGGGCAGAGAAAGATTTGAATTCCTTCTCATTCATAAAGCTCTGTATTCTCCTGGGGAGCAAATTATTCCCCTTCTGCTTTATATACTTTACAGGACTGTTGTAAAAACAAGTGTGTTGAGAGGTATAAAGCTGCTTTCACATGGTGAAGCTTTACCTGATGAGCATGAGAAAAAGCACTGGTGTCTCACTTTCACACTTGTGGCCTGGATATTATCCAGGCTACCTGTGTGATCAAATCAGTAGTATGTAAACAGTGTGGTGTGGGAGTTGGCCCTGGAAAGAATTGGTTTGCGGCAGGAACCATCCTGTTGAGGAGGAATTATGAATTTGGCCTGAGGATAGCTTTCTCATTGGAAGATGCCTCCTGAGTTGCATGTAGACTCTGTAAGGTGCAAAGTCTGATCTTTGGATTCCCTCCGCAGGTCCCAGGGAGTGCTTTGTGTGTGGAGATGTTGCCACCCAGGAATGCTCAGCATGCTTTAAAGACAAGAAGTTTGCAGACACGGGCCTGAAGCAATATTGTGATTCTTGTTGCAGCCAGGTATCTCATTTTTCTTTCCTAGATTCCTTCCCTTTGGGACTTTTTCTGAGGATTTTTAAATATATATATATATATATATTCTCTCTCTCTCTCTCACACACACACACACACACACACACCACTTTAAAGTAAAATTGGAAGAAATTTTGAAGCCATGGAAAACTGTTTTACCTGTTTTTTTGGTGGAAAATGGAAATGTTAAGGGGAAAAAAACAAATGCAAAATTAAGCACCCATTACAGATTCAAAGTCATTTTGTTGCTATAGGAAAATATAATACACTACCCATAACTTAGTTTGACATGAAATTATCATGTTTGATATTAAAAATCCAGTTTATTCAGAATATAAGTACCAACTAAACATTTAGATTTCTTTCTTTCCTTGTTTTGGGGCGGTGTGTGGGATTTGTCAAAATGGAGCTACAAGATCCATAACCTGATATATAAGGAATTGTTTGGTTTTGCCAGTTTTTGAGGAACAGGAGAAAAAAGACCAATAAAAGGAGAAGAAAACCTGAAAATTAATAAGACCACCCTTAGCACTCTTTACGGATTGAAAGCCACTTTGTTGTTATATGGTAAAAAAACATTATGTACGACTTGGTTTGGCATGAAACTATCATGCTTGATATTAAAAGCCACCCTCTGCTGCATTCGCCCGCCTGGACTTCTTCTTTATCTGTGTAACCTGCCGTTTGTCTTTTCAAAACAACAATGAGAAAGAGAGAGAGAGAGAGAAGGAGGTGCCTGCCTTCCCTTGGCGTCACTCGCACGCAGAGCCAGGGCAGGCGGATCCCCCCAAACCCAAAGTCACAGGGCTAGTTTCTGGCGGAGAGGGAAACCTTCAGCTGGCTAGATTTTGCAAATAAAGATATTAAAAGCCCAGTATTAATAAAGAAGGAAAATTACTTTGTCTCCTCTGTTTCCTTGACAATATAGAGGGCAAAAGTAATTTTCCTTCCTATAACAAGAACTAAGAAAAAGAAACCAAGACCAGGAATTCCAGTGATATGAGATACTTTACAAAGTCCTGTCTAAAAGTCTAGAAATAAACATGCAGGAATTAGATATTTTATTCATTCTAAAAGAAAACATTTCACGCTCCATTTCCTTTTCCTTTTTGGGGGGAAAAAAGGTGTGGGGACATGTTTTTGTTTCCTCCCAGATTTTTTCTGTTGTTTTTCCTGGGCTTAAACATTTCCATCATTATACAGAATCTTTTTTTTTAACCTCTTTTTTTATTGGTATGACATTTTGTGTACATAAATATAAGTTCTTTTCTGACCTATGTATAATCATATATGTACGTCTTTCAATTGTTTACATTATGCACACTAAAGACAAATTTTCTTTGTTTCTTCTTGTTCTAAACTTCCTGTGTTAACAATTGTGTGAGAGAGGCAGTTTTTTGTACATTAATTTACTTCTGATTGTTATTATATCTCTAACTTCAGTATTCTTAGTGCTTCCTTAATTTCTGTGAAACCCAATAGTATTCATACATCGTTACTTTCTACTATTTGCATCATTATACAGAATCTTTTGGAGGCCTCTCATTCATAGGTTTGCTATGGTTTGAAGCCTGCGTGTTGCTGTGTAATAGCAACTACTTTATATTTAGATCTGAGGGGCATGTATGCACATTTTTGTGAGAAGGATCAATTATTTCCCATTTAATCTGGGTGGATACCTTCTTGACTTGAGGATTTGTTGATTTTCTGTTTGTCAATATAGTTTAGAACTGTATCTGTTTTCACTGCTACGTGCCTCATTTCCTTCCTTACTGAAGATGCCGGCAGGGATATCTGCCTTATATCTTTCACACTGTAGACAGATACTAAGCTTCCTTGCAAACTCTTTATCTTCCTTTATCCTCCTTTATCATTGACTTAATACCCTTGTCATCCAGTTGCCAGCCATTTCCTTCACTGACTTCTTGCCTTTGAAATGTTTTTTTAAAATTGTTGTTTTAAATGTTTTTAGCAGTGGGCTCCTCAGAATCCCATTTTGCATCCTTTATTGTTTGTTTGCATTTCTCTTATGCCACTTTGTGGTCCTTCTTATCCCCGCTTGGACAAGGCTTCCTTTTTCTGAAAGAAGTCTTTCTGTAGTAGCATTCTTGTCGGTCCTGATTAACTTGTTAATGATTTCTTGGACTTGGCAGTAAATTTCCCGGCCTGAAGCATACACCGTAGCTGAGATTCTGTTATTTTGGTTCTGAGAAACTGTTAAGCTTTCTGGATAGATTTCACCCTTGTGACTTGCCTTTTTAGCAATATCCTTATTTTAGAGAACCTTCCTCTTTTGAAGCCAAATATGGTTTTGTGTTGGATTTCCTTGGCAAATTTCCCACTTCCACCTATTTTAAATTTCATCACAGTTGGTTCAACAACACTCTTCCATGTTTATCCTGGGGAAGAGAAAGTAAAGGGGTGATGGTAGCCCTGTTTAAATATCTGAAAGGCTGTCGTATTGAAGATGGAGCAAGTTTGTTTTCTGCTGCTGAAGTGCCTAGGACATGGAGCAGTGGATTCAAACTGCAGGAAAAGAGATTCTCCCTCAGTAAGAGCTGTTCTCTAGTGGAATACACTGCTGCCTCAGATTGTGCTGGAGTCTCCTCCTTTGGAGGTTTTTAAACACAGGCTGGATGACCATACGTCACAGGGAGGGCTTTGTGCATTCCTGTATGGTAAGGGGTTCGACTGAACTTGGGGTCTCTTCCAATTCTGGGATTCTTTGATTTTGTGATCGGAGATGCATGTGGGCAAATCCCCATAGCCAGATGCAAAATGATGACATTAGTGCTGAGATCTGCCAGAGTCCTTCAGGGGGTATCATTGTAATCCTGCTTCTGGTTGCGGGGATCCTGCCTGCTTGCTGCGAAGTGTGAAATGGCTGTTCAGGGCAGCTTCAGGGGTTTTACAGTAAGTTGTGTAGGAGGTTATGTGGCTCAGCATAGTGAAGGTCTGCATGTGGCTATTTATGCTACCCTGAAGGGATGTTGGATTGAGACCTGGGCATTTTGGAGTGCAGGGATTCAGGGTGTCCTGAAATGTTGCACACATTTATTCAGTCTGTCTAATGGTCATTGATATCAATGATGTGGTTCCTCCACATTCGCTGGGGTTAGGGGTCGAGGACCACATGAAAATGGAAAAATGGTAAATAAAGAAACACAATTCTTTTCACCTGAGAGAACACCTCTCTAGGAATCCCCAGGTCCTCCAATGCAACTCTATGGTCAACATCTACCAGGAGGTGATCATAGACTCATTCTGGAGGACATACAAATGCCTAGAGAAATTTTCCTTCCAATATTAATACTGAGGATCATTCCTATAAAAAGAACTAAGGAAAAGAAACCAATACCAGGAATTACAATGATGTGAGAGACTGTACATAGTCTTGTCTAAAAGTCCACATGCTACATATTTTTTTAGAAATAAACATGCAGGAATTAGGTATTTTCTCTAGGAACCTCTAGATTCTCCAACATAACTTTAAGGTCAGCTTCCAGTAGAAATGCATTGGAGGATTTAAGAGATTCCTAGAGAGAACGTATTAATCAAACCCACAAATCCGCAAAAGTCAAAGCTGCAGATGTTGAGAGCCAACTGTATTTTCTCAGACATTATTCTCTGTCTTGGAATCAACTTACGGTAAAAGTTCTGGCCAGAAGGCAATACCTTGTCTCCAGTACTCTGTTCCATTGCAAGGTTTCAAAGAAGCTGTGTTACCCTTTTGGCTTTCTTACAGGCTCACTCTCACTACCAGCGCAAAGGCCATCAGACAACCAAATTGCACATCCCTGAGGAATTTCGCAGGGATGGCCATCATGGCAGTCTGCGGGTACCTAGGGAGAAGCTGGAGCTCTTTGCTGTTCTCTGCATTGAGACCAGTCATTATGTCTCCTTTGTGAAGTATGGACCAGAGAAAGAGAACTGGATGTTTTTTGACAGCATGGCAGACAGGCATGGTAAGTGATCACATGTGGTCCTAGTGCTGGTGCCCTTTGATGAGCACTGCCTGTATGTCCCCAAGAATTTGGAACATGGGTCATGATTTGGGAAGGGTGTCTGCGTGTTGGGAAAGGAAGCTCTTACTCTGCTTACCAGTCAGCTCACTTATTGAATGTGAATCCCAGGGGAAGGGATCTGAAGTTATTTGGTGCCTATGGGCACAAGTGCAAGTGTAAGAATTGGACATGGGCACAATCATAAAATGGCGGTTGCTAATTTTCTGCAGAAATGAAAATGATGGGGCAGCTGGAGTCTGAGCCAGCAGTGTGCTTCATGCAGTGCTGGGGGTGGGATTTAAGAGTGTTTGAAGGGGAAGGATCAAGGTGCTGCAGGAGAGATTTCTGACCTCTCTCGGGAAAGCTAACATTTGTAATTTAACATTTATAATAATGATAATCAGCTCGTTCCTTATCAATAGGACACACAAGGAAGGGCTGTGTCATCTTTTAGTGAATTAAAAGCATGTTGGAAATAAGTCAGTCTTGTCCAGGTTGCTGCGTTTTACTTTTGAGTAAACATGTTGGACAGTAGCAGGATGCCTTTTGAAATTCCTATTATTAACACTTTCCTATGCATATTGTATCAAAATTCTCATCAATTGCATAATTGCTCTTAAAATTTTAAATTGCATTGATTCCTATTTGGTGGCTCTAAGAATTTTTGGAGCGGAGCACATTTTTCTACTGCAACGTGTGCTTTCTGATACAAAAGCACACGATTTTGTGGACAGAACAGGTTGGATTGAACAGAAAACCATCTATAAACGATAATGTGACCCATTGGGATGCTTTTATTTTTTGTTTGATCTTTGAGCCTATATAAACTTGTGGTATGGCAGGGAGCAGCGTTGCTGCTTCCCAGTAAGAGGATGAAGAGCACATGATGGGGAACATTCCCTTGTATGAGAGTATGTCAGGATTGGAGGCTGCCAGGAAGAAACATGCAATTCCTGTCTAGCCCTCCCATTAAACGTCTGAGTCTTCCTCCTTTCCTCCCTTTCATCTTATGCTGCTCTGTGGTGGCTGAGGTTCTCTTTGTGGCGGACAGCGGAGGTGATGGCCCAGGAGTGGCAGTCAAGGAGATAGGACCACTCTCTTACTATTGGTTTGGGGTGTTGCTTACACTGTCAGGAGGCACAGAAGCTCCATCCTTGGACAGCTGCAATTCCATATGGTGCCCATGTATGACTGTGCCTGTGCGTTTAGAGGTCAGCCGGCTCTGTTTGCCCAAGCAGGGAGCCATTTCATATGAACACAAGTGTATCTGTGAATCCTCATAACTTTCTCTCTTTCATTGGCTCAGGTGATGAGAATGGCTACAACATTCCCACTGTGACGCTGTGCCCAGAGGTTGCCAAGTACCTGGAGATGCCAGTGGCCACCTTGGCCATGGAACAGCCGAGGGACATGGAGGGAGTGGCCAAGCGCCTCTTCTGCGATGCCTACATGTACATGTACCAAAGCAAGAAAATGGCACTTTACAAATGACGGGTAGATTGCATCATGTCACAAACGGTGAAGCACTGCCGTCTTCTTCTGAAACTTCACTTGTCCTGTTTACAGAATTGCCTTTGGAGAAGGGAATCAGTGGAAGTAGATTCACTTTGGCAATGGTGGCAATTCACGTCATCTGCAATCCCAGATTTAACAGCAGCATAGGAATAACTTGTTTCACCTTTCTGGTTCCTACCCTGGGTCTAGCGAACCTTTCCCACAAGTTCTTGGCATTTAGGTGAACTGACTTTCCTTTCACTTGGAACTGTAGTGTGAAGAACCTTAAGGCCAGGCTGGGGCAGAGGCTGCTTGTGCTGTGACTCTGAATCAGGAAGGGGCTTGGCCTGATTTTTCTCATCTGGGTTCTATGAATCCAAATCTCAGTACGATTTCCTCTTCCTCCCGTCCTCATCAGCAGGGAGGTGGGAACAGACTATCTCAGGCAATAAACTCTCTCTGCGTTTAGTTCTAGGTTGGACCTGGAATCCTACGGGCTCAGCAACATCTGCTCATTTGCACATGGGGTTTATCTGTAACCCTGGGTAGCTATACTTGCCCTGTGTGCACACAAATGTCACTTTAGTTTTCTAAAGCCTCCCAATTTTAGATCAAGACTCAAGCTTCTTGATGGTGGGGTCTCCAGCTTGGTGTGCACTTGGAGTCAAAGTCTTGGTTCTCAGCTGTGCCTGGGCCAAGCAATTAAGGGAAAAGATTGCCCAGGTTTGTGGAGGGTCCCCCCCACACACATCTTTCCTGCTTCAATCTTTCCCACACTGATAAGATTCACAGAGCCACAGAGGTGTGAGGGGACACATGCAGCCTATAGTTAATGCACTTAAGGGAGCAGTCCATGCAGGAGTAACAGAAACTGTCACTTTTAGCCCCCATCTGTGTTTTTGTGACTGTCTCCTAGAAGTAGGTACAACAGGCCTTCTTCCCTCTCCTCCCAATTTATGAAAAAGTTTCTCTGTAATTTTTCTCTTTTGGGATAGACTGATTTTTTCTTTTTCAATTGATAAAATGGCTGGACAGTCAGATATCCCCCCAGTACTATTAAGCTGGAAAACATTATTATTATATTATTATTTTGCCTAACATACACAAGAACCCTGTCTTCTGTAGATACACAATAATAGGGGGAATATCTTTTGATAGATTAAAAGAAAGTTGTTGCTTTTGTCTAGTAAGTAGTGTGCAATAAATCCAGGGCGAGGGGAAGGCAAAGTGCCTTATGCACAGGGAAAACTCCATAGACACTGGACCTATGATTGTCAAGTGTTTCCACACTTTTCAGAGGATGTAGCTCTTGAACTTTCTGAATGTAATCTTTTGCATCTGCAAGCTGTTAGAACTTGGAAATAAGATAACTGGGACAAACTAATTAATGCAAGTTGCCTAATTGAGACTAGTTAATACCAGTTACCTGGCAATAAACGGGACTCATGCTGTGACTGTTACCTTTTGTTTGTTGTGATCTAGCATGAGAAGACTAGCTATTGGGATTCTGCTTGCATCTGAATCGTTCTGTGCAATGTCTGTCCTCTTTGCTGGCTTGATCAATGTTTCTGCCTCCCTCTGTTTGTTGTTTAAAATGCTGGAGTCTGTGTTGGTAATAATTGTTGTTGTTTTTCTCTATCTCATTATTTTCTATAACTTGTACCTTAAACAGTCTCAGGAAAACAGAATTGACTTTTTTGATATGTCAGTGTAATGTCAGTTTCCAATTCTAAAATGTATTCCAACAATACAGCTTTATCTGTTTTTGACTTGGGTGTTAACTTTGTCCAAAGACGTTTTTCTGTGCAAGACCTGCTGAGGAAAACGTTCACACTCAAACCTCTCCTGCATTTCTGCACTGCGGGTTGTTTTGCCTCCTGTGGTTGATGCTGAAAGATGGGAAGGGAGGAAGGAGCAGACAGGGAGGTCAGACTGGCAGCAATTTTGTGTTACTTCTGCTACGCTGTAAGGCCAGAAGGTCAGTGTAATATCCAGCTCAGAGGATTAAACATTTACAAAAGACAGACAAGATGGGATGTATGGCAGTAAAAAGAAAATTATTGTATATACTCGACTATAAGTCGACCCCATGTATAAGCCGAAGGCAGGTTTTGGGGCCAAAATTATGGATTTTGATATGACCCATGGACAAGTGGAGGATAAACTTAGGGGCATGTAACAGGATCTGAAGGATGGAGCAAGGAAAACAATGCCTAAGAATTACAAGATTCTAGCACGCATAACTGTTTGTGCTCACACTGAAGATTGGATGGGTGAGAGAATAAAGGATGGTCAGTGCTTCCAGGACATACTTTCCTCTTGCCTTTCACCAAGGTATAGTTCATTCTTTTATAAAAGTGAACATACAGTACTTACATTCACCTGTGGATAGGTCAAGAGGTTTTTTGGGTCCATATTTTGACTAAAATTTCTAGTCTTATAGATGAGTTTATACAGTAGATGGTTGTAGAATTGTCAGTGGAGTAGAGCTGGACCTATCTACCAGTCCATTGCAGGACAAAGTCTCAGGTTGGCACTGGGAGCAGTTGAGGTAACTGGAGGTTGGTAGTGCTGTGTAAATACTGTACCCCAGGCAAGAAAAAAATAGATTAAAAAAATCCAGGCCAACATCATGATGTATAAATACTGGCTAAATAGATTTATTTTCATACAAAGGATACATGGGGTCCCTCCCAAGCGGCCCTGGAAGGGACATGAGCATTTTGCGACAGTTCTGGTGTGCCAGCCGATTGCTTGTGCTGCAAACCAGCCTGGATGAGGAACTTGGAACAGTGCGGCAGGAACTCCCCAGCCTCAGGTATGTTTCCTGCTGGCAGATCCTGCTGCTTTTCCATCCTGTGTCATCTGTGGCTTGCCTGACTTCAATCTGCCAATACTAAACTGAAAAGCAAGAAGGGAATCTAGGCCAGAGGCATGAAATGGAGATAAACTAACCTCACAGCTCTGTGGAAGCAACTGTACTTGTGTCACCCCTCAAACCCACCGTAAACTGTAAAAATAATTAGAAAAAGAAACATTGGCAGTGCTTTCAAAATGAGTTGAAGACGGTTTTTGATGTAAATGTGAACTCCCTTCAATTGCTTCAGAGTAATGGTCCATTTTGACTGTTACCAGGCAGAAGCTTGTCCCGGTTCTGCTATCCTGGTATCTTTTATAACTGTCAGTTCTCTTTCAGTGCTTTGAGCAACGAGACCAGCTCTATGAATTTGGGTGCAACCACAACATACCACTTTCTTTCTCAGCACACTTTCTCAGGTTTGAAGGCAAGGAACTGAAAGCAGCATTTATCCTCGGAAGAGGACAGTGTCCCTGCCAAATGCCTGCTGTGGGTAAGCCACTTGCACCCCTGGAAGAGAAGGCAAGACCTATTCACAAAACTCCCAGCCTGAAAGCACTCCTGGCAGCTCTCTTGGACACAGGAGAAAACTGAGCCAACCTTTTAACATCGCTATATATTTCCTTACAATATCTCTCTATAAAGAATCATATAAACTGTATGGCAGAGGTAGGAACTGCATGGTGTTCAAGATGTTGCTGGATGGCAGTCCACAGCATTTCTTGCCATTGGCTGTGAAGTCTAGATGTGATGGCACATGTCTATCTGTTGCTGGATGTGGTGGTGCTTTATTCTGAAGTAGCGTTTGAATACAGTTCCATCTTCCACGGTATTATCCTGCATGCTGAGCTTTGCCCAGAGAGAAGGCATTTGATGGAGTATTGGAGTTGTATTCTCTTGTTAAATCCTGTTTGGCCCCATTTTAGTATCTGGTTTCCCAGAATTTCAAAGTGATCTTCACTTTTTCCGCCCATAGTGAAAATTGAGTTTTTCCTCCTGTTCAGATTTGTAACAAATATCCTGTCATCTTAATGGGTTCCAGGGTTTTTATTGTAGTCTGGTAACCTTCCTCCTATGGGTCTCACACCCATTTTTCCAAAGTGTGAAATAAGGTGGTTCTGCTTCTCTTTGGGCCTGTTTTCCCATCCTTCATCTCCATGCATTTTCATCTCCTTGTGGATCATTCATGTCCATATTGTTCTCTGAGGTACTAAATGTTATTTTAAAAATTACTTCCATGCTGCCTCACCATCTAACTCCACAGTGTGTCTTTTACAAGTAGTAAACTGAGCAAGGGAATAGAAAACGGGCTCTTCTCAGGCCTCATGTTGGAGCATGCAGGTACTCTAGCAAACATGTCCCCTTCACCTTAACACGGTATGTGGAGGAAAAATGGCAGTCTCTTTCATAAATCTATGCTTCCTGAACAGGAATAATTGGAATTCAGTGGCTTGAGTGTTGGGCTGCGACTCTGGAGATTAAGGGTTCAGTTCTTCACTTGGCCATGAAATCCACTGGATGACTTTGGGCAACCCATGCTCTCAGCCTCAGGGGAAGGTCATGGCAAACAAATCTTGCCAGGAAAATGCCATGATAGGTTCACCTTACGGTTGCCGTAAGTCAGAAATGACTTGAAAGCACATAACTTTTCTGGACATTTTGTTGCCTGTATACTTGAACCTTGTGTGTATACTTCTGCAAGAAAACTAGGCTTGTGTGTTCACTGCTGGTACTACTGAAGCCTATTGCAGAATCATAGAGCTGGAGGGGACTGCAAGGGTCATCCAGTCAAGACTCCTGCCATCCAGAAATACACAACTGAAGCACTCCCAAAAGGTACATGTCCAATCTGTTTGAATACCTCCAAAGGAAGGTTCACTAGCTTCTGAGGCAGCCTATTCCACAGTTGAAGAGCACTTACACTATCTTTTTTCTTGCAATTTGAATCCATCTGTTCATGTCTTGATCTCTACAGCAGCAGACAATCTGGCTCCATCTTCTATATGACATCTCTTTGGGTATTTAAAGATGGCTATCATGCCACTTCTCAGTCCTCTATTCTCCAGCCTAAACATACCCAGCTCCCTTGTAGGTCTTGGTTTCCAAACGTTTACTAACTTGGTCGCCTTCCTCTGGGCATATGCTTGTGGATATCTTTGAACAGTGGTGTCCAGGAGTGGACAGTCTGCCAGATGAGGTCTGAGTAAAGTAGACTCGAGTGTAGAACTATTACCTACCTTCATCTGGACAGTAAACTCCTGTTTGTGTACTAAAACCACCACAGAAATTGGGCAAGCTTCAAGTAGCACCAGAGACTTGGTACCACTTCATGGCCCACATTCCTTTCTAGGTTGCAGCTTTACTTTATGGGAGGCTCATGGTGGATGGTTCTCTGTTCCTTTGATTTAGTTCCATTTTAAATACTGCTAATTTAATTTCTTCCAACAGCTGGGCTTGTTCTAAAGCAATCCATAGCATATGTCGCTGTAAGAGTTAGTTCTTTTGCATACATGGTCCTATAATAGGGACTTGAGGAAAGAATAAGGGACTAACTGAACAGAATGTGGGAACCTTGGCTTAATATCTTACTCAGCATCTCACTTACCTTCAGCAATTTCAAAACAGGCCAAGTTGCATATTGCAGACCTGCCTGTGTGCCTCAATGAAGAGGAAAATGTTAGTAAATACATGTTCTACAGCTCTGGAATAAATAAAAGTCTCTCTCTCTGGCGTAGTGGCAGACAAGGCAGATGCTACAGGGAACTCTTCCACTTCATAGCCATTCTTGTGTCCACCAGCGTTACTCAAAATACCCCTGTCTGAAGCTATTCAAAGGATTGCCAGAACTGCTAAAGGCACAGAAGCAGTTCAGGGAAGGGAGCAAATGTTAAGGACACTTTAGGAATGGGCTGCTGTAGTTCACTGTGTAGTTAATATCATCCTTTGGGTGGAGTCTCCTTGGCTGAACTGTGCCTCTGGGGGGCTGGTACAGCTTCAATCCTGTTGGTTTTCTCCTGCTTTAGTGAATGTTGATGCAAGTGTCAAGCCAAAGCCATTTTTGATGGCAACATTTTCTCAAACAGCTTTGCAAGTTCTTATGGCATCGTTGTCACTGAAATGCAGTTTATGGGTTCTTCTTCGAGGAGGAATGTCAGTTCTGCCCAACACGAAGCTTTACGATTAAAATAGTGCCATCTCTCTGTAGGTTCTGCTCCACCTTCGGCACATCCCAGTCTTCTTAACTTCTAAGAACAGACTGAGGAAGCAAGACTCAAACTGTGGCTGGCACAAGACATAATGCCAGGACGGTCTCTGCCTGGGCATGGGATGATGACCACTGCCCCAGATGGACGTCCCTCCGAGGCAAGCCAGGGTCTGCTCTTTCCCACAGCAGGAGTGGAGGAAAGCCTGGGATGTATTCTCCAGGAAATGCTATGAAATGGGAGGAGAGAGGCTTCCTTTTTGTTCCCTATAAATAATAAATTACACATCTAGACTGCCATCCTGTGCACTCTTGTTTGCGAGTACAAAACGGGACCAGCTTCTAAAGTAAATATAGAGGCCTGAACAGCACGCAAGGGCAGGGTTGCTACCGGTCACTTTGGAACTTGTGCTTATTGGAGAAACACAGTAGACTGAAACTGTGACCCATGGGGAAAGGGGCCCCACTGATTCTGCCCTCCTTTCCTTCAACTCCTGATCAAACCCCTTCTTGGGAGTTTTCTAAGCGCTGCTCTCAGGCCCTCTTGATCTGGCTGACACTCACCAGTCCTCTCTCTGCCCGGCTCAGCTTTCTGCTGTTCTAGTCTTGTGGCTTTTCCTCCTATGGAGCTCTTGTAGGTTTATATGGGGTGGGGGACATGGCTTAGGATCTGCCACTGGTGTTAAATTGTAACCAAAAACAAAAAAGAGGATTACATTACAAATAATAGAAGGCCTAGCCCCTCTGCCCACATGGAAAGAAAATGCTCTGGATTATAAAACAGAGTAACCCCAGATGTCTCAACATGTCAAGCATCAGTAACAGGTCCTGAGGGACTTTCAGGGCCCTTGGTTCTGGCAGGCGTGTGTCTTCAAGGCAGCCTGCTCACTACAACGGAAGAGCGCCCAGCCAGCCACCGGAGTCCCAAGAGGGCTGGGCAGTGCTCCTGCTGTGGCTCCCTTGGCCATCTTGCCTCTGCCCCAGCCTTTAGGCAGCCAGCCGGCCGGAATGTGGATTGCAAAGAACTGTCCAGGCGATGGCTGGTGTCCAAAGGCAGCTGGGTAGGAGAAAGGGGGAGGCTGGAGGTAGGAAAGTGAGCTGGGTGATTCAGTTGCGCTTGTTGGCTAACTGCCGGTCTCGCTTCTTCTTCTCCATCAATCTGCATTGAGGGGGAAAGAGAATCCAGGCTTAGGATGGGTGGGCTGAGAGCCTCCCTTCCAGAAGGAAACAGGCTGAGCAGCTTTGGAAAGCAGGGCCTAGGAAATAGAGCCAGCATGATGCACTGATTTGGGTGTTGGACTAAGACTCCAGAAAACCAGAGGTGAACCCTCACTCAACCTGGGAAACCGTGTCGGTGGCCTTGGGTAAGACTCAGTCTCAGCCTCAAAGGAAGGCAAAGGCAAACCAACTGGGAATACATCTTGCCAAGAAAGCCACAGCAGAGGCTGCCCTATGTTGCAGCCGACTTGACGGTATGTAACAACAAGGCAGTGAAAGGCTTTCTTGACCATTTTTTGAGGAGTAAAATATGCAAGGCTGCCACATTGACCATAAAACCTAGATCCCATACTGTAGTAATATCTCGACTAGGCCAAGCAGAAGGTGGAAAAATTCCTCACGCTAGCTGACTGGCTTCCTCATCAGGCAAAGATGGTGAAAAGAGCATGCAAGGGGAGAAAAGTGATATTGCTACCGAAGTCTGCCTGCCTGCCTTGCCATCCTATAATCCTGACCTGTGACTCTTAAAAGCATCACTTTCCTTCCCCTCCATGTTTTTTTTAAACCCTCTTTGCCTGATGGTTTTCTGGAGTGGACTCTGAAAGTCAGTTTGAGTAATCTTGCATCTTCCAGTTGGCTTAATAAACCTATTGGCTCAGCGTTTACTCTGGATTCTCTACTGTATATTTGATTAGGTTTGGTGGATTCAATAGCTGAGAGGCATTTCTTCTGCAGAGAGCTTCCTCTTCATAGGAAGAGGAAGCTCCATAGAAGCAGCCCTGTCACATAATAGGAAAGACTACAAACTGGGAAAGGCATAACCTTTCTGTCTAAACCAACGATGGAGGACCTACACAACTGGGCAGCATTCTTCTCTCTGGCTGACAAAGTGGTTTCCACTCACTTCCGGTTGCGCACTTCGGTCAGTTCCATGAGCCGCTCCTGTGCTGCGCGAAGCTCATCCAGCCTCTGCTGGTAACGTGAGTCACAATTGTTGCTGTGTTCAAAGCTGGACACTTGGTTGGAGAGTTCGTTGGCCCGGTCCCGGAGTTGCTGGATGGAGGAATACAAGTTCTCATCATCTTCTTCCTGCAGCAGGTAAAAGAAGTGAAATGTAATGCTGTGGGTGGTAAACACTGCAATTCCTTGAGTCTCACAGGCTTCTTGAAAACACAGCTGGACACAGTGCTTGCCTACAAGTTTCTAGAGTTGCTTTTGCAAAGGATTCTTGCAATTGTTTTCCTGCGCCTGATAGCCTAGGCACCTGGGAAAACTTGCTGCCTCTGTGGCTATAAAGTTCATCTTTGAGATCATACATGTTCTCAGGGATCATGAAAACCTGTCTGGTTCAAATTACTTGGATGAGGAATAACTGGTGCCCTCATCATATACAGCAGAAGTTGCAGCCACATGTGAAAACTCCAAGAAGGCCTGGGCTGGGAATAAATGCACATGTTGCATGCTACCCATGAAAGCACCCAAGTGCTCTGCAGAACCTCGCAGAAAACAGCAGTTAAATAAAAATAATAATAAAAATATTTTTTTTATTTTTATACCGCTTTTCCGCGATGATCAAAGCGGTGTACAGAAAATGCAATAAAAACATCAATACAGAATAAAAATTTCAATAAAAACATAGCAATAACACTATATTAAAACATTACATTAAACAA